>NW_022639745.1:114196-122987 GCF_010583005.1 Odontomachus brunneus | reverse complement strand
CGGCTTACTCACCAGACTTGGCTCCGTCCGATTACTATTTATTTGCATCGATGGGACACGCACTTGCTAAGCAGCGCTTCACTTCATACGAAAATGTACGAAAATGGCTCGACGACTGCTTTGCCTCAAAAGAGCAACAGTTTTTTTTGGCGTGGCATCCACAAATTGTCAGACAGGTGGGAAAAATGTATAGCTAGCGATGGGCAATACTTCGAATAAAATATTTTTTATCATTTTCATACAATAAACGTGTATTTTCTATACAAAAATTCCGGTTTCATATTTGCATACCTGGTAGAAGCAGTGTACTTTCGTATTACCCTAACTCGAGCGAATTCCTCGCGGCGGCTACCGCTCGTATCGTAACTCGGCTCGGCGCGTTATAAGGCGCACGAGGCGTTTCGCAAGCGGCCCATTATCGACCACCCGTGTCCACTTTCCCTGCAATTACAAACGCGCCGATCGGAATACGGATCGGGATGGAGCGGGCACTCGCAGAAAAGATCCGCGCACGTCTCGTCTCGTCTCGTCACGTCGGCGCTTTCATCTCGATCGACATCGGCGCGGAATAAAGACATAAAACGTAACGGGCGTTCGTGAAGGGAGTGCATAATGGTCAAGGGTGTGTCCGCGCGTACAGGCGTGCACGGTGGCATTTTGTCGCGGAGAGTCGATTCTCTCGAGAGCCCGTGAAAATTACAGTCTGAGTGTCCCGATGGACCTCCGAATCCGTGTTCATTTCGTTTCTTTTCTCGCGTTCTTCCCAATACTTTTGTAATGATACTTGCTCAGAGTGGCTACATCGTAAAGCCAAAAGAAAATAAAGGATAACTTGATCGATCCCGTAACAACTTTTTCGTTTTGTTCAGCCAACTGAAATTATATTCAACAGTGTTCAAATGCTCATTTCCCATCGCCTTAACATAACACTTTCGACCAAAGTCTTCATTCCACTTTACTCCCAGGTTACGAGTGATTAAAGATTAAAAATTGGTGGATCTATAGGATCGGAAATGACTCTCTCTCTCTCTCTCCATATATAGTATGCAAGAATTAAATTTGCAAGAATTTAATAATGAACTTAAATAGAAAGAATATACGAAGTGTCTCAGAGCAAGTGTCAAATTGAAAATTTGCATGAATAATTCAAAACATGAAGTAATTAAAAACTGATATGAGTTCACACAAGTCTAAAGTATGACGATAATTCTTAATTAACTTTATGAGAAACGATTTCTAGTTATTTAATTATTTAAATGACACGAAATTATAGAAAAATTCCTTGGATTATATATCACATATAATAATAATTTCATTATTATTCCGACGTGTCTAAGACAGTTGTAATGTAGAAAGGAAAGAAGGGAAGTAGGAAGGAAGGAAGGAAGGAAGGAAGGAAGAATCAAAGAACCACGCAACGATCGCGCAAAGGACCATCGGCTGCCCCATCCTCATCCCTTACTCTCATCCTCATCTCCCGCTTCGTTCGTTCGTTCGTTCTCCCTCTCTTTTTCGCTCCTATTCTTTCTTAGCGTCTCTCTCTCCGTCTCCTTTCGTCCCTCTCTCTCTTTCTCCTCTGTCTATCCTTCTGCTTCTCCCTTTTCGCGGCGCGACGATGTGTGTGGTCCGTCGTGGCAGCCGCCAGGGTCGACTCGCTAATAACACTCTCCGGCCCTTCCGGTCCCCCGCCTCTCCATGTCCTTCGCGCCCCCTCCCGATGCCGCCGAGGGAAAAGGGTAAAAAGGTACCGAAGATCCAGGGCCCCGGTCTGCAAATCGTCTTCTATGAATGCCTCCACGTCCCCGACGGCCTTAAACCCCTTCTCTCCCACCCACCCACCCTGCAATCCGCCTTCCGTGCGAACGTCACTCGTCATCCGCGATCACCTTCGGCAACCTAACTTCCCGCGGGATGAGAGGGACTCTCTTTCCTTACCTTTCTCTCGCGCTCTCCCTTGCGAAACGTATCTCTGCCCGAAAAGTACGAGTTCGACATTTCGTGACGCGAAATGGACGATTCCTCCGCTGATCAACTTTGTAATTCTCGATGTATTCTTCGAACGCACTTGATTTGCAACTATATTTCCGTTTAAATTTCTTAATTAAATTTATTATCTATGCGTTACGCCGCACTGAGAGAAAAAAATAGTTGGAATAACTATAATCTCACTATATTTTATAGTTCGTTTTGGCCTCAAACATATATTTATAGTTCATCTAAACATGAAGATATAGTAGAATGAACACAGATTTATAGTCACCATCTTATTATTCTATATATATGGTAAAGCACCTTTTGGGAATATACATGTACCTATATTTGCCAAATATTCCAATTGTATTAACTATATAAAATAGTTAATTTCACTTACCATTCAATATTTGCTACCTTACTATATTTTTTATTTTAAATAATTACAATTCTTGGTAAACATTTTATACGGGTTAGTTATACTATGCTTATATTGTAAATATTACAAATAATATGGTAACATTTACTATAAAAATTATATTTCTAACTATAATCTTTTTGCCATTATAGTTCTAAATATCATACATTTTTCTTTCAGTGCGTAACGCGAACACGATTAACGACGGATGTCGCCCTTTCATCGACTTCATCGTCGATTCGTAACGACCACCCTCGTCCTCCCACCCAACGATGACCGGCTTTTTTACGATTCGCCGAGAGGCACGACGCTTGTCGTGCTCGGGAATTTTTCGCATTCTATCGCTTCATTATAAGGGCCGGCTCGCTCGTATTCGGCTCCCGGATTCGGAGGACCGACGAAGCTGCCCACGAAGTCGAATCACGCCGTCCTCTTAGAATGTGTAGAAACCTGTTCTCGGTTCCCTTTACCGCGATTTCTTCGCAGAGGACAGCCCCTGTCCTCTCTAGACGGATCGTTTTCATCGCCTATGTTCGTTGGTACTTTCGCGTCGCGCGATTTTAGGAATTGCCGTAGCAGCGAGAGTGTTATTGAGTGCCGACGCGATAGTCTTCGCGATTCGTCAAAATTCACCGCTCAATAAAGAGGGCACTTTTCATTGAAGTTACTCAGCTTATTGCCCGACTACACAGAGAGAACGATTTGTTGAATCAAATAAATGTTTCTTTGGAATAGTCCAAATAAATTTGTTGGTTGACACCAACCAAAATATTTCTTTGGAACTAAGCCGCAAATAAATATTTTTGTTGCGTCAAATAAAATTTTGTTCGATCAATCAAAAATTTGTTTGGACTATTCCAAAGAAGTGTTTATTTGATTCAATCAAATCGTTCTCTCTGTGTAGAAACTTTTCTCGTGTACAGGTTAACCTCAATTGATAGTCCGGATAAAGTAATACTGTTGGATGCTACCCAGTAAACACCAAGTAACAGTAACATAACATCAATATATATTGCAATTTCCCACTCAACAATATAACTGTTATATAACGTGTGTGTTATATAATAGTTATATTGTTGAGTGGAAAATTATAACATTGATGTTGTATTACTATTACTTGGTATTTACTGTAGTAAGTCAAGTCAACGCAAAGCAGATACCAGGATCTTATTAAGGATAGGTCCTTTTGCAATATCAAGTGTACCTGATCAAAATTTCTAGCCGAGTAAAGATCAAAAATTGTACTTCGGATTGCTTCTATAATTTTTACTACGTGTTGATGGAATCTTCTTGCGAAAGTTTAAACCGATACACGAGTTCGCCGTAATGAAAAAGTGGTTTTACAATAAAAAAAAAAAAAAGAGAATAACGACTCTGGGTCAAGCACGGCACGCATTCTGAAGTTAAGCGGCAGGGAAGAAGAGAGAAGGCGGGAATGAATTATGATGCCTTAAAAGGCGTCACACTTTGCGAGGACCATTCGTACTTTATCGTTCCTGCTGGAGCGCATCCGTGCAAGCACAAAGTAATAATCGATTGTCGGTCGGTCTAAACGCCGAAAATTTACGTCCGCTTTACGAGTCGCGTCTCGTTCTCCCCTCGTTCTTCCCTCCCCCCTTGACCACGGTCCGTGCAACAAAACGCGGGAGACGCGACTCTCGCGACCGCGAAATCCTAAACTCGAAATTTAGAGCCCCAAACTGTGATTTATCGGGCCTTTAAACTTCCGTTTTTTCACTCCGCGGCCTCTTCACGAGACGGGAGAGATTACGAACGATAAATCCGGACGCGCGCGAAGAGGAATTCGTCGTATGCATCAGCACACATAGCCGGTCTTCTCAAATATCCCATAGGAACTGTAGTATAATATTGTTTCGGGGAAGGCTACTTTGTGCTGGCAACCTTAACTCTTAAGCTCTCCAAATAGCAGGTTATTAAAACACACTGCTCCTTCTTTTAACTGCTTTACGAAGCTATCTCCCTTCTAAGGTAATTGTCAAACAGAAATCTAAGATTATTCTCTCTCCATGTAGAAATAAACAATCCGTCATTTATTTTCCCAAATTTGTCAAAAAATGTACCTTACACACACTCCTACTCTTTCTTAATTTTCAAAAAGTCTTCAAAGTACTTTAAATAATTTAATAATATTAAATTATAATAATTTTGAATAGTCTAGGGACTTTCTTTAACCTTCAAAGTGAATAGAGGGGGGTCAGTTCTTTATATTGTATATTCTATATTTCGATAATTTTTTAAATTGCATTAATGTATTTAACTAATGTTAATGTAATTTAACTAATTTTAACGAGGCCGTTAAAGTTGTTGTAAATGTATGTTATTGTCCGATTGTTTCCTACTTATATATAATTCGTAAAAATATATTTTTTTCATGTTATTTAGTCTTATTTTCTTACACAAAAATACACTATTCCACATGCCGGAATAATTAGATTTTTTTTCAAAATAAGAACTATTTTTTTATTAATTATTAGTCTTAAATATAAAACCCTAAATTTTTTTTTCTTTTTAGAAATAGCTTTTTTTCGTAGATTCTTATTAAAAAAATCATATACAACTTTTATTTCTTTTTTCAATGACGTCTTGACGAAATTTGAAGAAAGCTTATAATCTTTTCAAAATTTTCAACATTATCAAGTTGATGAAAAAAGAGACGTGTCCCTCTTCATTCATTGTTAAGGTGCTAAAAATATCTATTCATCGTAAGAATTTGCACGCTTTATGAAAGTCGCTCTTATTATTCGTTAAATAAACTGCTCAAGAGTAAATGTGGCTAAGTCAGCTTTTAAAATGACATTTGTTCGCGCAACATTTCCACTGCATTAGTCTGCGGCGCAAGACATGGTTGTGAATGCGCTCTCGTAGATGTGAAATGATAATTACGATATGCCGCACGGCTCGCAGATTCTACGCATTCTCTCGGAGTCAATGGCGGATAGCGGAACGCTTTTGATCGATCGCCTCCTCGATCGCGTGTTTAAGCCAATCGCGTGTAAGCGCGACGCGAATCGATAGCGGAATCAGAAACGACCGTGACTCTCTCGGTCGGCGAGGCTTCGATCTTCGAAGCAAAATAATATCACCAGTCATCGAAGACAATGGCGCCTTATACGCGCATCTGACTACGCGGAGCCGACGCCGCACAAAGTCGCATATTCCTCCTCGCAAACAAGCGAACAAGCAAATACACGGGACAAATGTACAGGGTGTGCCCAGCGGAATCGCCCATCTGGCCTTTTGCCAACGCGGACGTGGTCGGTGTCTCACGTGGCGCAATTAAAGGAAACGCGTGAGCTATGATAGATCAAAGGGATATTTTCTTTCGTTTTGCTCATGCCAGAATAACTGACGGCCTGTCAAGAAATGATTCTCTTGAATTACTTAGCGTTTGACAAGCTGATCGAGAAATAATCAATATATATCGAGAATATCTGTGCTAACGTTGAAAGGACTGTTTTCGCTCGAGCGTCAATAACAACTCAGCGTTACGCACAAAGTACCAAAGTATACACGTCCAATGTAATTAGCGCTCGACGTTTCCATGCGGAACACCCCGTGTACCGAGAGAATCGAAGACAAAAGTGCGGCTGTCTCGCTTGGCTCGTCGTCGCGCGTGCAATCTGCGTGCACACGCTCGCGTCGCGCGTTTCTCACGGTGCGACAAAAGGTATATCATAACGGTGTTGTTTTAGTCGAACGTACATTAGGCGACCGCGCAAAGCGTCAAAGCGCATTTTCGTGAAGCCGACAGGTGCAATCAGTAGTCGGTGCGCGACTCGACAGCGACGATTAGACGAATATGCTAATGAGCCTTAATAATCCTGTCTCTATATACTACGCAGAAACCTGATAACGTATCGTAACAGACGTAATCATAACCATTGCATTCCTCGCATCCCGTTTCTCCGAAACTGAGATTGTCTTAACCCTACAGTCGTCGCATGGGGTCTTTAAGAGAATATTATATCCAAAATAGTTTTTTCTTATATTTTACATGAACCCGAAAACCTAATTAAACAAAGAAAATATTTAAGATCTCAAAAGATATAAAATAATTTCTTATATTGGGGTCTCTCAAGATCCCATGCGTCGACTCGTGTTCAAAAAGTAGCGCGACGACTGTAGGGTTAAATAACATTTCTTGAAGTGAAATTCAGGACGTACAAACTGGTTGAATATTATCCAAGCTTGGAAAAGGGCGAGAACATACTAAATTTTTTTCTAATTTTCTTAATGTTTTTCTACAATTCCCTCAATATACGATTACATAGAGAGAATTTTATGTGAATAAAAATTATTTTAAAAAGAGTACTGCCAGGTTTAGCTCCATTTTGCGACATTCGAAATCTTGAATTATTTTGATAAAATTGTAACTATTCAATAAATTGTACCTGAATAGATTAAAGTGAGTATATATAAGTACATATAAGTATCAAAGTGCCTCATTATTTGAGAGAAAATAACTCAAAAAAATATACAGGGTGTCTCAGACCTTCCTCCGGATATTTTGTAAGAATATCGAACGAGTTGAGGTGAACATAAAAGTCCTGTTTTGCGATATTCGCAATAATAACCGGGAAATTAATTGTAAAAGATTAAGGAAAACACGCTGAATAGTTGAGGGTGAAGCGCTCGCAGTAATATAGCGTGCGGCAAGCAGCGAGTGGTAGATCAACGCGTCACTGTCTGTTGTTATATCGCTGCACTCCTACATCTCGCCTCGGCGCGGTGTGGCAAGACGTAGGATCGCAGCGATATAAGCATAGGCAGTGGTGCGTTGTTTTTCCAATCATCGCGCGTCGACATCCACGCGCTATATTAGGTCTGTTCTTTTCCTCTGCACTGGGACTACACTGGGGCTGCACTGGCACTGCATTACACTGAACAGTGTAGGAGCCCTGACAGAGAAGCAAAGAACGTCACAGGACAGTGAATAACATGACGCGTCACATAGCTCGAAACGGGGAATTAATTGATTTTTCAGATGAAGAAGAAGAGATTGTAATGTTGCAACCACCCTTAATAGCACAGAGAATTCAAAAAGAATTAAAAAATAATTCAGTCGTATGTCACCAATTCTGATTTTATATTTTCAGATGTAAAAAGAATTCTTCAGTTCAGTGAAAAGAATTCTTTTTGTATCTAAAAATGATGACGTACAACTAAATTCTTTTAGAATTCTCTGTGCTATCTGGGCATCTTTAAAATTGTGCCATTTTTCTGTTTAACTCCATATCTAAAATAAATATATAATCCATTTTATCTGAATAATACAATCATATCATAATTACTTTAATTATATTGAATTTTACTTTAATAGGAATTTTACCTTACAGATATTTTGCTATTAAGTTATTATGCTGCTTGTTTATTTACTTGAGAATTCCAACCTATTCTTGTACGTCGCCATATTGCACTACACCGCTGCCCTAACTCGAGATTTAGGGCAGGCAGTGCAGTGTTCTGTTGTACTGCTAGTACCGCTGCACTGAGGAAAAGAACAGCGATAATGACGTCATAAAGTCGCTATAATCGTTGAAAAGAACACTTTAGTGTACACTGCTTGCACTAGTGCCGCCAGTGCAGAGGAAAAGAACAGACCTATTATTAGATCGCGAGCGCTACTCCCACAACCATTCAGCGTACGTTTTTCCTTAATCTTTTACAATTAATTTCTTGGTTATTATTGTGAATATCGCAAAAAGGACTTTTATGTTCACCTCAACCCGTTCTACATTTCCATAAAATATACGGAGGAGTGTCTGGAACACCCTGTATATTTTGTCGAAATAAATGATATCGTTAGGACTCTTACAGGAAATATATAGGAAATGTTAAGAATGGGATGCAAGTCTTTATCATTAAAACCATATGGATTATAAGTGCTAATGATATTTCTTAATTCAGATTTAATTTCTTCAGAGTCTTTTATCAAGGAATCTATGTGAAGCTGGCAAGACGTTTTACAAACTTAAAAAAAGCAATGGCAATTCTACACTTTTCATAGTTCTAGAGTTCTAGATAGAAAACAAAAAGAGTTCTACATATTTAATTTAGAAAAACAGTAAATGAAAAATGGTGCTAACTTCGCGAACTTAGCACGACATTTCCTCTTTAAAGTACAGAAAATAAATAAATGCCACTACTTTTAGCAAAAATTCCCGTCAGTTCTGATTGAATTTTATCAAAACGTTCAATTAAGAAAAATATTTTCAACAATTACGTTTTCATGAACTTCGAATACTACACTCAGCATGACACTTCCGAGAGAAAATATCATGCAGACCATATCTGATTCTATTGATAGTTCTTGTTATATATATATATATATATATATATATATATATATATATATATATATATATATATATATATATATAT
>NW_022639745.1:106187-113792 GCF_010583005.1 Odontomachus brunneus | reverse complement strand
TATATATATATATATATATATATATATATATATATATATATATATATATATATATATATAATTCTAAGAAAGTTCTAGTCCTTACGATCAAATTTAAGAAGAGTTCCAACGGCTACCCATTTTTTAATAATTTTTTAATCTTCGAAGTTAAGTTTATGAAGAAAGCATTGAAAAAATTGTTGAAATTTCTTTTCATAATTAAACATTTTGATAGAATTCGATCAGAACGACGGAAACTCTAAAAGTAGAGATATTTATTTATTTCTTATACTTTAGTGGGAAAGTATCGTACTAGATTCGCGAAGTTAGTACGACAATTTTTCATTTACTGTTTTTCAGTATTAAAATTACGGAACTTTTTTTGTTTTCTATCTGGAACTCTAAAACCATGAAAAGTGTTAATAGAACTGTCATTGTTTTTTTTTAAATTTGTCGTGCCAACTCATAGACGTTTTACCAAACTCCAATTAACTTAATCGTTGATTAATTCCCTTATAATTAGCAAAAGTAGCCAATAGCTATTTGCTAATCACAACGGTGTAAATCGACGATCAACCCTTCGTGGACACACTGGATTCATTTTGTGCGCAATAAATTTTCACTCGTGAATATCTCGAAAGGGAAGGCTGGGTTTTCCTAATTAAGCCTGTAAACATTTGACTCAAGTCAAATTAACGATTGTACATTAAAATAGATACTTCAAAAAGTATCTTAAAATTTTTTCAGATTTTCTGAAAGCTTAGAACAGTTAAAAAAATAGTTGCGGACAAAATGGACTCAGTGTGCCCACGAAAGGTACGAAAATCAAGTGTGCTCATAAAGAGTTAAGTTAATTGAAGTTTGGTAAAAGTCATCCTAAATTAACAAATATTATATAAGTATATAATAAATATATAATGTTATATAAATATATATAGAGTGTTCCAGAACAATCTTCAAAACATTCATAGAAGTCATAGTAGGATTAAGGTGAATATAAAAATCTTATACCGTTTTATATCGAGGTATTTGAGGTATTTATAGTTTTTTAATTATTAAAGAAGATTGGCAGATGATTGCTCGCGATAATATATCTTATTTAATTATTAACTAATAATAACTAACTAAGTTAACTAATTAATAACTAAAAATCTACAAAGAAAAAGATTATTAGGAAAAGAGTAAAGGACTTTTTTGTTCAGTTTGACCTAATACAAGCATATAACTGCAGATGTCACTATCATAGCTCATCTACTGTATGGTACGTGATCATTCACGAATCTCCTTTGATTAATAACTTGAAATTTTACGTGGTTGTAGACATGATAGGGGAATTTTTTGTTCAATTTGATCTAATCTAACGTTACGAACCTCAAAAGGACTTATTAACAGCTCTAACAATGTACAAAATATGATTTAGAAAAGGACTAAAGAGCCGAGGTGCATTATACGAGGTATTACACGCTAATTTATTGACATCAACTGAAGATGACTGCATCCCATAGTCGAAACGTTTTGTAATGTGTAATTTTATAATTTAATGAATATATAAATTAACGTGTAATACCTGCACCTTAGCTCACTGAGAGAAAAATGTATGTATTTGGAACTATAATAACATAGTAAAAATATTATAGTTAGGAATATAATTTTTATAGTAAATGTTACCATAATATTTGTAATATTTGTAATATTTACAATATAAATATAGTATAACTGACCCGTGTAAAATTTTTACCAAGAATTACAATTATTTGAAATAAAAAATATAGTAAAGTGGCAAATATTGAATGGTAAGAAAAATTAACTATTTTATATAGTCAATACAATTGGAATATTTGGCAAATATAGGTACGTGTAACTATATTCCCAAAAGGTGCTTTACCATATATATAGAGTAATAAGATGGTGACTATAAATCTGTGTTCATTCTACTATATCTTCATGTTTAGATGAACTATAAATATATGTTTGAGGCCAAAACGAACTATAAAATATAGTGAGATTATAGTTATTCCAACTATTTTTTTCTCTCAGTGCTCTTTAGTCCTTTTCTAAATCATATTTTGATCTAATCTACTTGTACACGCGATTTTTTTTCGTTACTGTGGACACTGTATAATAAGATTATCACATATCACATACACATATAAAAAGAGATGGCACTCCAAGTTTGACAGTTCTCAATCGTGCACGTGGCGATATGCGCGCTTAGGCAAATCTCCTCGAACATGGCGAATGATTGAGGTTCATTGACACAACCGTCAAGCCGTCAAGATTGATGAAATATGTCGCGGATAAGGGAGGGAAGGGGAGAGAGGGGGAGAGAGAGAGAGAGAGAGAGAGCAGTAAGTGCCGGTATTTTCACGGACGATTAGCGACGTCGATTGCATCCGCATAACTGGGCTCCGAGATACGCATTAATGCGAATATCGCCGCATAATTAACGGCGACGTGTCCGTCACGATTAATATCGATAGTGAAGAGTAGTGGTGGCCGGCGACAATTTATTTCCGAGGTGATCGCAAAAGCGGCCCGTATATCGCGTAACACCTCGAATTTATTCGCGAGACGGCCGTGCGACTCGCATAATATCGACGTTAAGTGCGTTATTAGAATGTGTATCGTATAGAAATTTATATCATCGTACGAGCGCGCGCTTACGTCTGGGAACGCCCATGCACGGTATCTCGAAAATACACGAACACGCCCCGAGCGCGAGCCTAATTGGGTCGCGTGTACGCCTCGCTTCTGCATCTTAATTTAATTCGATCAAAGTCGAATCTCTAAACGGGAAATTATGATCGAAACGGCGGGGAAGAAAAAGAGACGATGTTGAACACGAAATATGACGCGCGATTATACCGATACGAAATAAATAGCCTCGTCATTACACGTTGATCTTACACTTTGATGGTGTATAACCGGGACAGTACATAATTTTTTATTACATTCGTCTCTCCTTGAAGGGAGAGACTCCCTATTCGTCGAAAAAGATCTGTATTTTCAATATCAGATATAATTTCGCACACTCTCGGAAAAATGTTTGACTGATCCAAGTAGTGTTCTAAATGTTAAAATGTATCGCTGTTTTCTGTATCTGCTAGAAAATTATGTGTAGCACGAGGAATTTGCAGCAGCATTCTAGCAACGTCTGCAAGTAAATTTAGATAGGTGTGAGCATTATACATTCGCTTGTCTCTCGTCGTCGGTCTATTTTGTCTACAGTGAAAAATATCTCAGAAATAGCAAATATTTATTTGATGGATATATTAAAAGTGCATTTATTTACACTTATATAAAATATAGGCCCACAGAATAACTTTTTAGCTAAATTTTACAAACAGTTCAATACGAATTCTGTCATCTCTACACTGATTGGATATAAAATATGCGATATCGCAGTGTTTGACAGTCATCTATCCATCTTAGCTAAATATCTAGATAATTCTTGCACTGATTGCAAGGCCGCTTTTTGTAGCGCTTCAAGCGCAAAAATACGGTCCGATCGATACGTAAGAACGAAATACGCGTGTATACACTTAGCGCACGCGTATTAGTCGCTTCCGACACATCAAAGGAAATTAGTGATTTATGTTACGCGCGGCGTACTGTTAATTTGCAAATTCCTCAAGCGCGACGCGCCGACCATTAAGGCTTTACAGACGAATCACGCGCGGTGTTTCAGGAAGTTTTCCATTGACGGTAAACCGGTCGTGCGAGTTCGCAGCTGAAAGCCATTTGTGCAGTGACACAAATGATTTTGATTAACTCGCCTTGTTACGAGCGTCTGCAGCAATGCAAAGCATAATTAAGTGCACGCCGTGCTCGATTGTCGATTTCCGCGGAATGCATTGTGCGTTACTTTTCACGCGTGCCTCGATGAGATGCTATCGTCATCGGCGCGTTACCGGCTAACAACCACATTCACTTGAGCGAAAATCAAGACAGTTATCACGATCATTTGTAATTGCGGACGCGACGCAATCGTGAGCCTGCTAAGGAATCATTAATCCCGGCAAAATTCTACCGTCACTACAGTATATTGGGATAATTTCCTTTTTCGTCAAAACGTAACAGAACAAAATACGGAAGGGTCTACAATTAAAAATTAAATTTGAGAAACTCGAGTCACTTATACATTAATATTTTATGGGATCAATGCGTTGGGCATTAATTGAGTAAAATTTTCTTGGGCTAAATGATCGGAAAATCAATATTATCAAAATTAATCGTTATGTATGTAATCATGAATAATTTAATCGGTCGATGAAATTAATTATACATCAGTGTATAATCAACTGTATCACAGTTTAATTAATAATTAATCTCCATGAACGATCAAATTATTTGTGATTTTATACAGGATATGCTTGATGATAAGTGTCCCACATGTGGTGTAGATTAAGTCAGATTAAGTCAAATTGACAAAATTCCTCCGTCGTTTTGGTGACAACCATACAAATTAGTAATTAATTAAAGAAGATTGGCGGATGATCGGATACAATAATGCTCAAATGTTGATTAATTAATAACTAAAAGTCTGCACAGTCATTCGCCAAATTTCGTTCACTTCGACCTAATCTACAAGCACACGATGGCAGATGTCGCTATCACAGCTTATCGCACCGTATCACGCAAAAGAGGAATTTTCAGTTTTAATTACATATAGTTTTACATGTACATACGAAATATGGAACCCTTATCGTCAGACATCTTGTATAGAACAATTGATTAATTGTGATGATTGATTTGCCGATTACTTTAGTCAAAAGAAATTTTCATCGATTGATGCCCGGCTCTCTCTCTCTCTCCCCCACCCCCCTTTTTCCTCTTCTATCTCTGTCTGTCTATCAGAAACCTATAATTTTTCAAACAATTTTTACCAAGACGTTTATTTCAATAGCAATGTTTTCATATGTTTTTCTTCATATGTTTTCATATGTTTTTGAAAAATTTGAATCACTCGCACAAAAGTTCCAAAGAACCCTCTTCGTTAATCTCAACTATTAAAAATCGACGGCACGAAATACTTAAAATATTTCAACGACGAGATTATGATGACGAACGCGCTGCGATTCGATGCTCCGTTCCGCGAGAACGTACCTTCGTTAAATTCGCGTGTCAAAGAGATTATAGTCGCGGCTCAACGCGTAATGCAAGAAGAGATGCAACAAGCAGCGCGGCTTTTAATTATCGGCCGCATTTTGCCGCGGGCGCATTTTCCGCGACGAGAGAGGTTCAACCTACTGTTCTCTTTACGCCGCAATCTATCCGCGCGACAAAAACGGGCCACTCGGTAAACTGCGGGCCGCAAGAGGTACTTTCTAATTTGGTTGCGGCCGAAAGCTCTCTTTCGCGCACGCCACCGTAAATGTTGACACCGCCTGTCCTCTTCGTTCTCAAAGTCCTCGCCCGCGCTTGCTCCATAAAAAACGTTGGCCTCTAATCAACGTGGCGAATTGTTATTGTTGCGAGTGCGAGTGTAAATTTTGTCGCCAACTCGTAAGCTTGCTGCAAAGGCAAATGCGAACTAATGATAAATCTAGTTTGCGATAAGGGAGCGAATCGAGTGATTGGAAATTCCAAAATATACGAAAGCTCAACCTCGAACAAAGTCAACTAAAATCCAGGATTTTGGTAACGTTTAATCCCAATTAATTATCAGCCTTCTATAATATAATATCATTGGATTCTAGTAAGTCACGTAACGCAATATGATCATCAGGATTCACCAAATCTTAGTTATATCCAAACACAAAAAAAGATTATTTTTTATAAATTATAAAAAACTCGATCATTTTGTTTAATAGTTGAAAAATTTTTATTTGATAGTTTAATAGAGTTAAAAAAAAATTTGATAAAAATTTGAATATAAGTTGAATATAAGAAAATAGTTGAAAAAAATTTGATAAAAAATTGCATTACTAAAACATGCTTCCCGTGCAAAAAAAATTGTATACCATTTTACAAATAACCATGTAAATATTTCAATTATTAATTAAAAAGATTGGCGAATGAACAACAGATGAACTGTGATGGCAACGCCTGCAGTCACGGCATAGCCAACACGACTCTTGAATGAACACAACCCTTGAGCCAACACGATCCTTGAGCTAACTTGATCTGATCACTCTTCCACTTTATTATTTTATAACTTTCGCGCTGGATGAGAATTTTGAAATGTCCATCTCTTTCTAAGAGAGGCAAAGGAAATTTTATACATTCATTAAATTCTCAATGGTTCACGAGCTCATTGAAATTCCCGGGAAAGCAATGCATTTTTCCAATTGCGACTCTCGTCGCAACGTACGGACGAATGTGGCATAAATTTCAGCGCGCGCGACCGGCACGGCTGAAGAGCGGCATACCGAGACGCGCGAAAAGTGCCGCTGAGGGAAAGAAGTGGAAAAAACGCGCGTTCCCGGCGCGTTTTTCCCGGCGCTCAAAGACAATCGTCGCTGCGGACGTACGCCGGCATCGAGCGATTTCGACATTCCGGCGTTTACGATCGACGACGAGATAACTCACGACGAGAGGCGCGCTCTCACCACGCGAGAATTCCGCGTCGATACAGTCGAATGTCGTCCGTTGCAAAGAAGAAACGGGCATTACGGGCCTCGTGTTGTGCAGCGCAAGTACCGCTAGTTTAGGGTCACGGCACGCACGAGCGAAGGTGTGCACGCGCACTCCGGTCTCGAGCGCGGGGCCCGAAAGCTTCATTAAAATAAATCTTTTAATGTGTGTGCGCGCATGCGCGCGTGCGCGCGTGGCTGCGCAGCACGGGCCCGGTCGAGTCCCACTCGTATGCGTTTTCAGCGCGCTAATCGCGAGGTCGGCCGACCGCAGAGCGGTGTTAAATCTGTAGCCCGGTGTGTCTGGAAGTGCTCGGTGATTTATGGACTGTTTGCGGTGATGCGCCTACCATATTGAATTTAAAAGGGAATAAATTCAGCGGCGTAATGAAGCCTGTCGAAGCGTATAAAGTGGCCCGCAAACTGCCACTTATTCTTCCCCCGCTCCCTTCTTCTTTTATTCCCCTGGTCTACGCACGGTAACGGGGAGGGCGATTTTAATGCACTTTGAGGAATAATCGCGTTGCTTGAGCGCGGGAGAGATATTGTTTCGTTGTTGCTTTCTTTCTTTTATTTCCGCGCGGTAAAAGCCCGGTAAATATTCTTTCTTATCATTCTTACGCTTCTAGTACAATGTGGATAATGAATGCGTGGATTATTTGAATTTCAACACCGGGAAAGAGAATCGAGGTTTAGTCGAGCGTGAAAGCGACTCTCGATTTCGAAGGGGGTCGATTTCGACCGCCAACGTTCGAAATTTCCTCACCACGCCACGAGCGCGAAGCGAAACAGAATCCACCACGCGAAAAATCGGCGAATCCGTGGCTGAGCCTCGACACGATCCAGCGTGATTATGAAAGAGTTGCTTTCGTGAGTCCGAGTGACACCGCGCCTCATTGTTTATTCCGACAGCATACTTTATTAGAGTGGAACGAAGACAGACTGAGCTAGATTATGAGATCGACCCTACTCGGTGTCTCACAGAGAGAGAGAGGGAGAGAGAGAGAGAGAGAGGGAGAGAGAGAGAGAGAGAGAGAGAGAGAGAGAGAGA
>NW_022639745.1:102755-105714 GCF_010583005.1 Odontomachus brunneus | reverse complement strand
AGAGAGAGAGAGAGAGAGAGAGAGAGAGAGAGAGAGAGAGAGAGAGCGAGAGGAAGGGCGAGGTGCGGGACGGTAAGAGCGGCGGCGAGTTACGAAGGTTGGTGGGTGGGGTGCGCTGTGCAGAGTTGTAGGGGATAACTCGGATACCTTGTACAGAGCTACCGGCGTTTAACTTCTAATTGAATTGTGAATCCCAATGCCAGAGAGCGGCAGCACGGAAAGACCCGGCAGTTAAATCAACTGTGTGAACCGTCTAATTGAATTATCAATCCCCGGTATGGAGGAGGCGCCGAGGAAAAGCCAGAAAGATCCGCGATCGAGGTAACCGGATTAACGAGAAGAAAAATCGGGGGCACAAGGGGTAGAGAGAGCCGTTGACCGATGCGGCGAGCGAGCAAGCAGAGCAAGTTGGACGGGAAGAGAAGGTTAATTGCCCGTGGATTACAAGGATGTAAAACCGAAGGTAAATGTTGATGAGAGACGTGATTGTGCGGCGTGAGTGCTGTCTTGAAAAAGAGCACGTCGCGCAACCGTGCGTCTTATGTCAGCTGGATAAAAGGAAAGATCCACAAATATTGATTCCCACTTTTTTTTTTCTTTATATCTTAAAATATTTGGATTTATTTTGGGCAAAGATACGTGCAAAATCAAGCAAGTAGGGTATCTATTTCAATATCTATAAAGGGGATGCTTTTAAAATGATAAGATTTTTTAGAAGTGGTTCACACTTTTCTGAAGAGAAAAATTGGCACTGTTTAAGAATAGGGATTTGAATACGAGCTTACCATTGTGATTTCAAAGTAATATAGAGCATACTTTATTTTATTACCCATATTTATGTCAATATTTATTGACATATATCGCTCATATAATAATCTTTGCAAATCCTGCACAATCCTGTTTAATGTGCGTTCATAAAGAACAAGTTTTCTCTTTCCAGCCATTAAGTTTAGATCACTATTATTGTCATTTACTAGCTGATACTTGGGCCACTTATGGTAGCCTATGTTAGTAACATCACATTGATGACATGAAATTATATTAATGAATACAATATACTTCAAATTAAATTAATTATGGCCCTTAATACATCTATCCTTACTATTCATCCTCATACTTCTATGCTATTCTAAACTATTCATAGCTCATAAGCAATTACGTTAATGATATAAACGATATTAATGATGTACATTTTTAAATTAAAAAAACGAAATATACATAATTGAACAACATTTCAGATATAGAAAATCTTATGTAATTTTTCGATTAAATCGACTCAAAAGCAACTATATAATCGAACTTCGCATTACATGCTATGCCTTCGAAAAAAATCACTCAAATGCTTCTCAGTAGAGTGCAGCACCATACAGAGCTAAGACACTAGTAGCTCGTGTTTGAACCATAGCCAATATTTGACTATATTTTCATATATTTCCTCTATTTTATACTCTACTTCAGAGATTTCGAATGTTCAATTAAGTCATTTTATGATACTTACGAATATCTTCAAAATATCTGTTATTGGATTGATGCAAGTTAACGTTGAAAACAGATTCACGTAAGATAATTTAAAATTTTGCACGTTAACGTTGAAAAAAGTCCACGTAAAAAAAAACAGTTAATTTTAACTTCTAATTCAATTTCCAATTTTTATTTCACGGCTAAAAAAGGACGTATAGAGTGAAGAGAAATTGACATGGCGTGTATGTTATATAACAGAATGAAAACAGTTATCGATACGTGTGCATTTATCTCCCACCGATCGTGGCAATTCCAAATTTCCAAATTAGTTCCAAACTCGCGCGGTAAATAACTAACGTCAACAGTTATTGATAATTATCGTCGCGATTTACGTCGTGGCACTGCGAGCTGTTAGACACTCACTGCTATAGCGAAACAAAGTTCTAGGATCGAAAGTCGGGTGTAAGCGGCTTGCCGCCGTAACAACTCTCTCTCGCGCTTTCGGGTAATTAATCAAATCCGGATCTGGCGCGGAAGGTAAACTTCAATGAACGAACGATACGTCGACGCTCGCGAAAATATCTTAACCGCATGCGGAAGCGGGAATACAATCCGTCTAGACGACGCATTTAGCTCGCTAACTTGCGCCAATGCGAAATGCGATTCGCAGGGCGCTCGGTATCCAATTAAATAATTAATAACAGAGAGGGAAAGAGGGGATATTCTTTTCATACATTTTCAGCGCGCTCTAGCTGTATAATAATACAATTGTTTATATCAATTCTCGCGTTTCGTCAATATTAATCGCACTACTCGACAAAGGGTAATGTAGCTTTTCTTGTAGTGACAATAAAGATAAAAATTACATCGATATAATCTCGTTATTAATGTAATTAATAGTAAACTACTCTTTAAGAGTTCTACTTTTAATTATCTTAATTTTGAGATATATTACAGAAGTCACCTTCTTGAGTAACTTTTAAAGGATTTCAGCCGTCGCTTATTATTTACTAAAAAGTCATTAAAAAATGTTTCACAAATGAAACATACTTTCTTGACACAGTGTACATTAAAAAATGGTAAACAGTACATGTGTATGCGCAGAGGAGGAGCGGAGCTTCACCCCCTGCATCCCTTCTCCAAAAAATTAATCTAACCTATCTTATGCATCTTTATACATGGTTTCTTAATGAAATATTTCAACGGAAATGTTTCAACAACAGTCAGCCATGTACAAATATGTATAAGTTGAATTAGGTTAGTTTTTGGGGAAAGGCAGGAGGAGCTCCGCAAATATACGTGTACCTTAAATATAAACACATGCCGGAAAATTACATTCTATTTATGAAAATTCTTTTATTAATAACTTCTTAATAAACAATAAGCAACGACTTCCTGAAAGTTACTCAAAAAAATGTTTATATATATATATATATATATATATATATATATATATATATATATATATATATATATATATATATATATATATATATAT
>NW_022639745.1:97850-102677 GCF_010583005.1 Odontomachus brunneus | reverse complement strand
GTGTCCAGAAACTACCGGATGTTATTTTAATGGCAGATTCTTTAGAACATTTTAAAACGAAAACTTTCATACAAAAATGTCGAGGCTATAATAGTTTTCAAACTGGAAGCGATTATATTTCACCAATAACAGGGCTGAGATTTCGCGCGCTCAGGCACGTCGAAATGACAAGTGACAAAGGTGCTCTTATGAATGTCACTTTTTTTACGATATTATGATCATTGTATAAATTTACAATAACATTGTTATAATATGTTTTGCTGCTTCTCTACACATTGCATTAGTATATTTTTTATACAAATAATAGTTATAAGACATCTTAAATATGATTCAAGTGAAAATGACATATTTCAACTTAATCTGTCAAAGTGTCGATCAATTATTATCATGAAGGTGTCCGCTATTCTATACGGCGTGTGGCACCTTTATCACTTGTCATTTCGAGCGCGCGAAATCTCAGCCCTGTTATTGGTGAAATATAATTGCTTCCCGTTTGAAAACTATTATAGCCTCGACATTTTGGTACAAAAGTTTTCGTTTTAAAATGTTCTAAAGAATCTGCCATTAAAATAACATCCGGTAGTTTCGGGACACGCTGCGTAATTTGGAAGACCTTAGCAACCGAATAACACAGGAAGCATCTCTGATCACTTTAGAACAAATAAGAAATGTGATCAATAATTTCTATGAGCGTCTAGCTCATCAAATCATCTCGTTGTCAAACGGTAAAAGGAAGACATTTTGAACATTCGATTAATTGAGAAAGTGGGAAACGATATTTTAAAAGGTACCCGTATGTCACCTACACACAGCAGAGAGGGTTTAGAGTCACTAAATACCGCGTAAGTGACGAACCGTGGGGTCCTAATCTCTGCTGCAACACACACACACACACACACACACACACACACACACACGAGGTGCAAATCCGGCCGTGCAACCTTTACGCGGTGCACCTTGGGTTATACTAATGCCGGCGGTACTTTAATTATCAAGCCTCATAACTCTAAATATGCCTAATAAAAAAATACTTTATTATAAGTTTTTGGAAAACTCTTGAAATAAGCAACAAGAATATGTAATAAAAAATGGGAGGTCCAATTTAAAAAATTCAATTTGACCTTCGTATGACCTTCGTCCTTCATCCAAAGTCAAATTTTTAGCCATCATTAGGTACATTTTATTAAGCCCTACAACTTTACTACTTACATATTTTTCGCTACAGTTGATCCTTTTCGAGATATTTGACTGTTTCCGGACTTTTTACCAACCCTGTATAATAACAAGCATCATATCGTGAAGGTTTCCTTTTATCGTTAACTTTAGCATCCTTCTCCAAAAGTTCTTCTGAGCAAGTTTTAAAGATGGAAACTTTGTCGCGATCGTACTAAAACTAATTTTGCAACCGACTGCTAATTTCTTGCAATAAGTAAAAATCGTCGACAGTTCAAGAGAGACGAATGCGAAGGGGGTTTGACAGAGAGAGGAAGAGAGAAAGAGGGACCGACGAAGGAAGAAGGATTAGCGCGGAATGTTTCGGCGAAACTGGGTTTCGCGGTCTGCCGAGCAAATTAAAACTGCAATTATACGGAAAGAATAGCCCGCTAAGAAACGGCCATTGAACGCGGCCGTAAAATTAAAATAATTTAACCGCGGCTTCAACGCCATCGTCATCGACGGCACCTTCTCGGTTCACCCTCTCAAAACGAAGGAAGAAAATACAGGGAGAATGTGTATGAAGGGAGACTTTCCCTTCTCTCAAGAATTAAATCCTCGAAGTTCGGTGTGAGATGACGGAATATAAACCGTACATTTGCATCAAATAAGGAATAACGTGATGCAAGAGAACTAGACGATGCCTGAGCGAGAACCGTATGCTTTGCAAATTATTTCAGAATCATTTATACGGGATAAGCACCTCAAATATCGTACCTACAAAAGTTTTATTATTTCGAAAGGAACACAATATGGTGACAATTTTTTTTGTGTTACAACAATTTGTGTTAAAACAACCATATGGTTTCATTTAAAAAATTTAAGCACCTCAAATATCGTACCTACAAAAGTTTTATTGTTTCGAAAGAAACACAATATGGTGACAATTTTTTTTGTGTTACAACAATTTGTGTTAAAACAACCATATGGTTTCATTTAAAAAATTTAAGATAATCTTGAAACCTTCTACATACCTTCAGTCACAAAAGAATTGTTGTCACTACTCCCCTTTCAAAATCATAAAACCTTTTGTAGGCACTATTTATTGTCTGAAATACAGGAAGAATATTTCAAATAGACAGATTCATTGTCCCACCTTATATATTTTTCAAAATGAATCTTTAAATACAATACAAACGCTAATACAAAATTAATTTTGTATAAAAAGGAACTGTGGAAAACGTTTTGCCGCTTTTTTATAAAGATAAAGGGTAGTCTTTTATAAAAGAGGCGGAAAATAATGAAAGGAGAAATCCATTGAGTTCCTGACAATTTATATTCAATTTCCACGCGCCAGCGTCGCGATCGAGCCATTTCACAGAAAGATCGAAGGGAGCGGAGAAGACGCGCGAAGGGTGCAATCTCTCGGTAGGGCCGCCTGCGAAATAAGTGCGCGCGTCCCCGAATTTTCGAGTCGGCTTTTGTCAAACCGGTCACGTAGAGCACGACACTCGGCATATGAACTATCGGCCGACATCAAGCAGCTCGCCAGGCACCCGTAACTCCACCAAAGCCGCCCCCTCTTTTCCACGCGTACACACTTGGCACACGTACATACGCGCAACGCGCGCACAAACGTACACATGTACGTATTCCCCTCGCGGCACTTTGCTCTCGAGGATATAAGCGAACGAAACGAGTTTCACCCCCAAAACGCTTGAGGGTAAGAACGGGGCGGGCAAAGCGGCGGCGCGATCCGCGATTCCACGTAACCGGGGAAACTTAAACGAGATAAGTCCCGTCGGCCGCTATTTCTTCGCGAGGTACGAGAAAGCGCAGTGCCCGCGAAAAGTTGCCCGCGCCCTGCTAGATGCGGGACGAAGTTGCACGGCCGTGTTTGGATGTCTCTTGATAAGGGTATCGCCGAGGTCCGCGACGAGATATTGCGATTACCTGCGCGAAATATGTCCGATAAGACGCTCGCTTTGGGAAGAGCAAGAGGCACTTGCTTTGGAAGGAGCAGGGCGCCCGGCAATTCTACAGCTACGATTATTTGCACGAAACTAAAATGACTCGCGAAATCGCGGAGTATCTAAAATTGTAATCGGATCACAGGAGTTAAGAAGGATCTTTTACTCTCGCATTACTCTCTTAAAGTGAATCAGTTAAGATGTTTCTGATTAAAAGAAATATTCCACCGCCATGCACTGAGAGAAAAAAATAGTTGGAATAACTATAATCTCACTATATTTTATAGTTCGTTTTGGCCTCAAACATATATTTATAGTTCATCTAAACATGAAGTTATAGTAGAATGAACACAGATTTATAGTCACCATCTTATTACTCTATATATACGGTAAAGCACCTTTTGGGAATATAGTTACACGTACCTATATTTGCCAAATATTCCAATTGTATTGACTATATAAAATAGTTAATTTTTCTTACCATTCAATATTTGCCACTTTACTATATTTTTTATTTCAAATAATTATAATTCTTGGTAAAAATTTTACACGGGTCAGTTATACTATACTTATATTGTAAATATTACAAATATTATGGTAACATTTACTATAAAAATTATATTCCTAACTATAATATTTTTACTATGCCATTATAGTTCCAAATATCATATATTTTTCTCTCAGTGTGATTAATGAGTATTCACTGGTTTTCAACGAAAACATTCCTACTCTACTGCTCCGTCTTTTTTCACTGATTTTGATCAGTGGAAATAAAATGTCACTCTGAAAAATCTAAAATACACAGATTTGTTATACCCAATCCAACTTTGCGTGTTTGTGACTGTGGAATTAACGACTTCCACCTTAAACCTTATGTGCAATGTTTATGTCCGTGAAGTGCATCGATAAGAAAAAGGTAATTGTTGTCACCCAAATTATTGACATCCCCTTAGTCATCGACACTCTAAAATAAACTTGGTTTTTCATACAATGAACCTTGTCCATCCTCAATGATACCAAAGGAGAATTTATAACAAACACTATGAACAACCATTACTCGTCGCAAAAGACTAGACTAGACTTTCCTAAAATATCAATAACTAAGGAAGACCAAAAATTGGCTGTTTTAACACTAGTTTTTACTATTAATTGATTCTCACAGTAATCTTACTGATTCCAATATTCTGTTGTAATTGAACCACTAGTTAAAAATATAACATTTCAATGAAGAATACGCTGATCATACATTTTAGAGTATCTACCCAAAAGATGAAATATTTAAATTTTAGGTAGAGAAACTCTGGAAACTCATTCATATTTCAGTTCGAGAATACTTTCTTGGTGTTTATTTTTGATAAAATGTTATTCCTTTGGTTCTGTACGAGAAGCTAGACGCCCGGAAAATTCCTCCGAATATTATATTCGCATAGGACAGTAGAACAGTGGCAACTTCGAAGTCATTGAAATTCTAATTCAACTCGAAAGGACATTTCTACGAAAGCGTTGCGACTTTGGCACTAAGAGAGAAAGAGAGACGGAAAGAGAGAGGAAGCAAGAGGCGCCGGACTCTCAGCCATCCGCGTGGCGATGTCCGCATTTGGGAGTCGTTAGCAGTTGAGTGCAGAATGATCCATCTACAGAGAACGATATAGAGAGGAAGAAAGAGGATGTTTCGCAGAAAAAGAGAGAGAGAGAGAGAGAG
>NW_022639745.1:91292-97425 GCF_010583005.1 Odontomachus brunneus | reverse complement strand
AGAGAGAGAGAGAGAGAGAGAGAGAGAGAGAGAGAGAGAGAGAGAGAGAGAGAGCAAGCCTTCAGGCATCAGGATCGCTCATTTTGGAAAAGCCTTAATGCAATCTAGACTCGGATCAGCGCGTTCTGCTCGGTGCATTCAACGACTCCTCGTCTACCTCGTCGTCGCCGTTGTCATGGTCGTCGTGTTCGTTTCTGCAAGCGTTTGACAGAAGCCGATGCATTCCGCGCGACATCGCGACTGTCGTCCCGCTCTACTCGTCTCGTCTCGTCTCGTCTCCCCTTATTTATTGCCGCGGGATCCCGAGCGGGACCGGACAAACGGATCGATGGCCCCGACCGGGTCCTCCGCGAGCCCCCCGCGCGGACCCCGAGACATTTGGCATGTGCGTATTCAAATCCGTCCCGACGACCGTTCGCGATACACCCGCGGTAGACACGAGGCAGGCGATCGCGACGTCGACTGAATTAAAAATAACTGGCCGGTGAGTCCCGCGGACCCATCGGCTTCTGCGTCCGATAGTCAGTGATTGCGCGCCATTCGTGGGCCCTAATTAGGCGCTGCTCATGAGAACAGAGCAAAAGGAGCACGCGATTTATGTTATCGATTGTTGACCTCAGGAGTCATGCTTTTCCGTTGAATTGAAAATTTTCATTCCTTTGATAGGATTGCAAAAGAGGGGAGGATAGTCTCTAAGATACAATCACACTGAGAGAGAAAAATAGTTGGAATAACTATCTCACTATATTTTATAGTTCGTTTTGGCCTCAAACATATATTTATAGTTCGTCTAAACATAAAGATATAGCAAAATTAAAACAGATTTATAGTCACCATCTTATTATTCTATGTATATAGTAAAGCACGCTTTGGGAATATAGTTACATGTACCTATATTTTCCAAATATTCCAATTGTATTGACTATATAAAATATTTAATCTCTCTTACCATTCAATATTTGCAACTTTATTATATTTTTTATTTCAAATGATTATAATTCTTGGTAAAAGTTTTACACGGGTCAGTTATACTATGCTTATATTGTAAATATTACAAACATTATACTGAAATTTACTATAAAAATAATCTTTTTACTATGCCATTATAGTTCCACGTATCATACATTTTTCTTTCAGTGCAAAGATTATGTATTCTTCCCTGAGAAATGCTACACTTATAACTAATGATTTAATTATAGATATAGTACTACAATTAAATAAAATCTCAATAAAAGAAACAATAGTATATTATATATAGAGGTGACTAGACTCCCTCAAATAAGAGTCTGTACTGAAAAAAAAATGTATGATATTTGGAACTATAATAGCATAGTAAAAAGATTATAGTTAGGAATATAATGTTTATAATAAATATTATCATAATATTTGTAATATTTACAATATTCTTTGATGGGATTGCAAGAGAGGGGAGGATAGTCTCTAAGATACAATCAAAGATTATGTATTCTTCACACAGAGAAATGCTACACTTATAACTGATGATTTAGTTATAGATATAGTACTACAATTAAATAAAATATCAATAAAAAGAACAATAGTATATTATATATAAAGGTGACTAGACTTCCTCAAATAAGAGTCTGGACATATCGTCGACTTTCTTCTGATTGGTCTAGTTCCCTATTTAATTGAAAATAGTGGAATAGATTATAAATTAAGAGTTTCTATCTCGAACAAATTTTTACGCAAAGCGAAATTACACATAATAGTATTTTCTTAATAAAATAAACATAGTTTTAGGGAAACAACAGATATATTTACATTATACTAAGGGAAATTTCTTGTGGAAGTTATATCTAGAGATATTAAATAGAGATACTCTTCATAGAATTTCTAGTGACAAACCAGACGCTATTTTCGATCAAGAAATCGCCAATGTCCAGACTCACGAACACGGACAGTGTTCGTCATTTCATGCAAAGAGCATGGAAGTCGTTAATTGCATCATCACAAACATAAGAAGTTTGATAAGTGGATTTGGTTGACATATGACACTGGTTAAAAAAAATACATCTTGCAGAAATGATTGCAACTAGTCAGCTTATCTTTGGCGTAACAAATGAGTGTATTCACATATTTTACATGAAATCTTACTTCCACTGATCAAAATCAATAAGAAATGAGACGGAGCAGTAGAGAAGACCAAGGTAAGTTGACAAAATCGATTTCTGCTATTTTCTAACTAGTTACAGGATTAAGCAAGCAAAAGTTTTAAACATATCAAAGATGACTTGCTTGATTCTGAAATCTGTTAAGAAAAAGTGGAAATAATCAATCTTGCCAACTTAGCTCGATTTTTACTAGATGAGTTTTCACTAAAAATCAGTGAATACTAAAAGAGAAATATCTCGCTGATCATCAGTAAAACAATCCTTTTACTGATTCAGTTGAAAACATTTATTATTATTGATCCACTTTAAGAGAGCACAGCTCTCTATTCGCGAAAGTTTCCCTTCGAGCGATAATAATGATACCGACGCGTGTTCATTACGACATTTAACCGCCCTCTTTCTCACGAAGAAATCGAGAAACGCTATTGTAAGCGATGAATCAAATGAATAACGTATAAACACAAAGTTGCAAGACTCGGAAGGTCCCGCGACACGCTCGTATGAAGAGATGTTCGTATCGCGATCTGAGGAAAACATCGACGGACAAGAAGTATGTGCTCCCGCAACGAATTCTGGGAATTTTACGAGCATCCGCGGCACTTAAAGATCATACTTTTACGTGAATTTCTCGTACAACTGATGAGCCACCGCTAACAATGCCTGGTCATACACCAAGGACACGGCTCTCCTGCATATAAACGGACGGTTTTCGCGAGATATTCCGAGAGATTGGCCTCGCGCATTCGTATCCTCTTAATCAAATCTCGACCCATGAGAGAAGGATTATATCTGGAATAAGATTCCAGAAAAATTTCGTCTGAATAAATTACACTGTCCGACAAAATTTGACTTTTTTCCTGCGGTGATCGCAGCTACTATTTTTTAGTAAATTCGAAGTCGCTGAATCCAAATCCGCCAGCAAAAAATGTCCATTACATGAGGTTTTTGAGATAAATCCAGTAATATAAGAAACTGCGTTTTTTGCCATATTTTTCAACTTTTTGTGGCCAAACAAAATTTTATTTTTCAATTTCATTGACGCCACTTTAAAGTACTATTCTTCTTTACTACGAATACTATCTTTAAAACGAATTTTTATTTTTTACTGTGCGATTTTTTTTTCACCGAGTTTTATGAACGTTTTCTAAAATGTAAAATTTTACACTTTTATAAATACTAACTTTTATGCTCCTCCGTTAAAATTTATCAGTTTATTCCATCACATTGAGCTATTCTTAATTTCGTCATTTTGAGTTCGGATTCGTAAGCAGCAACCCCAAAAACCCCGAGTATTGACTTTGATCCGAGTTGAGTCACTTTTCTTATTTCGGTCTCTCATATTGGATCTGCCATTTTGAATTTCGAAACTTTGAGTTCAGATTCGGTATTAGCGACCCCGAAAATCCTAAGATACCTATTTTTATACAAATCCATCTACTTTCCAGTTTCAATCAACCAATTTGGATCCACATTATTCACATTTTGGAAAACGTTTATAAGTCTGTGAAAAAAAATCGCACAATAAAAAATAAAAATACGTTTTACAGGTGAAAAATAGTACTTTAAAGTAGTGTCAATAAAATTGAAAAATAAAATTTCGTTTGATAACAAAAAATTGGTAAATATGGCAAAACGCAGTTTTTTACTCATATTACTCGATTTATCTCAAAAACCTGACGTGATGAGCATTTTTTACTGGCAGATTTGGCTTTAGCGACCTCGAGTTTGCTAAAAAATATCGGCCTTGGTCGCCGCAGATTTTCTTGTTGAACTATGTTATGTATAGAGCGACGTTCAGATAGCTTGCAATCGTGGAATCCGTTAGAATTTTATGTAGAAATAATAATCAAATAAGAGAAAGACGGCGAATGAAAGCCAAGTCACGATTACTGAGGCGAATGTTGAATTATGGGAGGATAATAATGCCTGACAGGGACGCACGCGCCGTATATTTTAGAGATTATGCAAAACGAAGGTACACCTTTTGGAAAAGATATTTCGCCGAAATTTAAAAAAGTATCACATCCGCGAGTTTTCCACGCCATTACGAAGGGGATGAGAAGATTCATGAATCTCCTATTTCCTACTTCTCCTTTTACACACGCGGCAAACAGATACTCCATTATTAAAAATGGCTCGCGCGCTCGTGGCCATGCGTTTCGTATTTTCGCAGCGAAATCGCCACATATTTTTCTCCGCGCTCCGAGAGAGAAAAGAGAGTGAGAGAGAGAGAGAGAGAGAGAGAGAGAGAGATATTAAATAATTTCCAATTAAACAAATGTTTCTTCGCCGATCGGCGATTCGACTTTCCGGTCTCGCCGGAGAGAAAAGCCTGGCGAGGTCGCCGCGCCGGTCAAAATGGAATTATGACTCGTCGGTTTATACGGCGGCACTCGTAGTTACGCGTCCAATCGAAAATACCGGGAACGTGGAAATTCAGAAATCGGCGTTAACGAGCGGATATTGCGTCAGGCGGCAATCAAGGAATTAGTTTCATTACGCCGTCTAAGGGCACTCCTCTGTGTGATCAATTCGAAAACTGACACGTTCGGACAAACACGTTCGAGTGGTCGCGCCGGCGTGTATTTCGTCGGGATTTGGAAGGTGGAGCAGAACGAGAGAACAGAGGGGCGGAGGTAGAGAAGAGATCAAGTCCCGATAATTTAATTATCCCGACGCCGGACACACTGGTAGATATAGGCGCAGCCCTCGCCGCCCGCGACAACGTGGAATTGACTGGCTCCGGAATTTCCGCCTCGGGCTTTCAACACCCGAGACACGTCGGAATTTATTTTCCTCCCCATAGATTGCGCATTGTTACCGGCGATCGACGAGGGCCCTAAATCCAACGGCTGGCGTTTCGAGAGCGTTTGATACCTTAAAAGCGATGAAGATGCTCAACGGCGCCCGCTCCCGCTCGGAAGTTTCATCGGTTCTCTATTGCCAACGCCATTTTTTAACTAACTTCGCACTAACAGGGCTAGTGTCCCATTTTCGCGAGTTTATACAGAGCAATGAGAAACAATCGATCGACCAATTGTATCGAAGATTTTAACACAATTAGGGGATCGGTATGGCACATTCTTTTAGAATTTTAAAGTTTCAGCTTCTCAGACAAGTAATTACTACAATTTAGTGAACAAATATGATAAAAACAACCATTTCCTATGTTTTTATATTTGCAACGATCTTGTAAACCGCATATTTTCTTCTGTAATAACCAAAATACGAATTTGCTGCAACGTAAAAACTTACCCCCAGTACCAGAGGAAGTTAGCAAACAGCTCAGAGTAAGAAGGTCACATAATATGTATCTTGATTAATAGTTTCGCAATCTCCGCGAGAAATCCCCATAGTCTTGACAACTCTCAAATAGCAGCCAACTTTATCTCGTCCATCTGTTTGATTTCAATCATTTTATGAATTAAAATTGTTTTAATTGTCAGAAACAATGTATCATACACTTGCAAGAAACTTCATTCTGAATAAATACGACACTTGAGTTTATGCCCTCACGATGGAGAATATTAGTACCAAATGTCGAGAATATGTACTTAACTGCTTCTAAGTCAGTTTTTCTACTTTTTTATACGTAATATATTTTTATCGTAATATCGATTTTAATACAACTCAGGGAAAAGTACATATATTTAAAAAGCCGCATTTTGCGATTTCATCTCCACTGTTACTCTCATAATAAATACGTAAGCAAAGTACATGATTAACAAGCTCCTTGGGCTGACTAGACCCAATTTCCCTTATGTCTATGTAAACTGCTTATATCAGTCGTCATAAATAATTTTGTAATCAGATGTAAATGAAAACGGAAAAAGATTCACCCAAAATATATTCACCATCTAAATTTATAATGTTTTACTATCTTACAACCAGCATTTCTATTTCATTTTTATGAAACCCCGGAGATTTAAAAATTCTGCCAATCATAGACGTAATTATTTATGGGATAGTTATTTATGGAATATAAATTTATGGGATATAAA
>NW_022639745.1:68080-87025 GCF_010583005.1 Odontomachus brunneus | reverse complement strand
TTTTCTCTCTCTCTCTCTCTCTCTCTCTCTCTCTCTCTCTTTCATTTTTTTACACGACATGTGTACATTTGAAAACATGAACAAAATTAAATTCGAGATAAATACGCGATAAAAGAGCATGTCGTACTGCCCCTTGATTAAAGTGTTGACTTTTCAATCGCGTCGAGTAATAAAAAGCGAATCGCGACATCACATATTCCTTCACAAGCGGCGCATTTATGCATGGAAGAAACATATATAACCACCAAAGGGATCTGATCTTCGTGCGATAGCACGGAATCCATCGGGTGAATATGGGAATCGAGCGGAGAAGATGCGTCAGCCCCGCTGCCGTCGTCGCTCTTCTATATCTCGATTTATACTTTCCATGTATTATCTACACGGCATTCCTCGTAAAACGATACTCTACCTGCGCCGGGCGAATAAACACGTTGCTACGACTGCCGAAGCCGGCATGCAGTCACCTTCTCCGCTTCCCTTCGCGCCTTTCGACGAGCCAGCAGAAGGTTAATAGATTTTATATGGTCGAACAGCCGCGACTGTGCATACGTGAAGAACACGTAGTATACGTGTGCACGCGAAGTCACAACACGAAACGGAACTCTCTGCAGCTGGATAAATGGATATCGTAAAGTGAATCTCAAAAGAAGTAGCCGTCGTTGATAAAAATGGGGGCGTGAGGCGAAAACGGAAGCGTGGAGAAATGTTATCAATTCCAAACTTCTTTTGATGTACATTATATGTATATCTCTTTTTTATTCTACCCGACTTGTAATATCTCGGTTGCAATTAATGTGTTTTTAAATGTGCATGAAATTTGTGAAAATATAATTTTTAATCTTTCCTACACTGAGAGAAAAAAATAGTTGGAATAATTATAATCTCACTATATTTTATAATTCATCTAAACATGAAGATATAGCAGAATGAACACAGATTTATAGTCATCATTTTATTACTCTATGTGTATAGTAAAGCACACCTTGACAATATAGTTACATGTGCCAAATATTACAATTGTATAACTATATAAAACTATAGCACTATATAAAAGTTGTCCAACTATATAAAATAGTTAATTTCTCTTACTATTCAATATTTGTTACCTTACTATATTCTTTATTTCAAATAATTATAATTCTTGATAAAAGTTTTACATGGGTCAGTTATACTATGCTCATTTTATAAATATTATAAATATTATGGTGACATTTACTAATAAAAATAATATTCCTAACTATAATCTTTTTACTATGCCATTATAGTTCCAAATATCATGCATTTTTCTTTCAGTGTATTTTATTTTAACATTACTAAAATGTACTAGTTGCATCAGACATTCTAGTGGTAAATTCGCAGAATTTACAAGAACAAAATAGCAGTTACTTAAAATATTTTATATTTCTCCATACTTCGTTTTTTATAACGAGAAATGTATCTTTCAATTTTGTACTACATTGAGAGAAAAATACATGATACTTGGAACTATAATGGCATAGTAAAAAGATTATAGTTAGGAATATTATTTTTATAGTAAATTTCAGCATAATATTTGTAATATTTACAATATAAGCATAGTATAACTGACCCATGTAAAACTTTTACCAAGAATTATAATCATTTGAAATAAAAAATATAATAAGGTTGCAAATATTGAATGAAATAAGAGAAATTAAGTATTTTATATAGTCAATACAATTGGAATATTTGAAAAATATAGGTACCTGTAACTATATTCCCAAAGCGTGCTTTACTACATAGAGTAATAAGATGGTGACTATAAATCTATTTTAATTCTGCTATATCTTTATGTTTAGATGAACTATAAATATATGTTTGAGCCCAAAACGAACTATAAAATATAGTGAAATTATAGTTATTCCAACTATTTTTTTCTCTCAGTGTATATCTCTTTTAGTTCTATCTCTATACGAATCGTTAACTCCACTGCACGATCATTGCCCACAATATTGAGAGACAACAGGGAATGATGACATTATCGACCTCGCTCGAATAATAAACGAACCGCAAAAATATGTTTATCCCATAGGCGGCTCCCTCGCGGCCTGAACTTTCCGGCAACTTTTTTTTATTGTTTATTCGGCGCGAAGTTCGCCGGAGGGTCAAAAGGACCGACCCTTCGCCAGCAAGTAGTTCGTTTGTCCGTCGGGACTGTAGCGCCGGGGGATTCTAGAGCGTCTTATACCAACCGCCAGATTAGCTGCCACGTGTTTCACGATGTCACCCCGGTACGAGGGGAAAAGGGGGACTTCACGAGCCATAAATGTTTTCGCGGTGATTTACATTCGAAACGACACGCTCGTAACGATCCCGCTTGACACGAATTCCCCCTCCTCTACGACGATAAACAAAATGTATCGTTGATCGAGTTGAAACTGCCGCGTGAATGCGTTCGGATATTATAGTGCGAAAGTCGCAAAGTTACTCTCGAGCGAAATCAGTGGATTCTGAGGAGTCAATTTAATCGCAGAAGTCTTTCTCGCGATTTCCCGTGGACAATGGCGGTAGAATGAGAAAAATCCCGACGGGACAGTGACGGTAATTCGCGAGCAAAAGGCTGCGGACTACTTACTCGCGAATATTGAAACGCGGGAACGAACTTTTCTTCGAGACGCGCGCCCCCTCGGCAAGTTCAAAGACCGCGTCCTTCCATTTGTTACGGTCTATCCAACGTTTTATGAGGAATTTAATATGTCCGTCCGGGGATCCCCTCCCGAGATGGGATAATAACCGCGGGTGTCTGGGCGCCGGGTACACTTGCAGAAATAAATTGTAAGATTGCAACAGCGCGACGCGAATATAATAAACGACGCGTCCGAGGCCGCGCATTTCCCGCGCCGTGAAATTCATCGCGTCGCTTGAATCGCGCGCTTCCTCGTGCATACAAGGAGACTCTCTTTCTTCCGCGGAACTCTCGTTGTCTCGTTATCCCGGCGAATGTCTCGATCACAGTTATGCGCCTTGATTATTCCATTAACGACGCCGCGCTTGATTCTCGCGCAAGAAGCCACGGGGATAAACAAAGCCGACGTTCTTACATCACCGTGGCAATCAAAGGGGAACGCGCGACAAGCTGCATCCTACGCATTTTTTGAAAATGGCGGGGGAGGGAAAGAAAGACCAAGAGAGAAAGGGAGAGAGAGGGTGAGAGAATGGGGAAGGGAGTCGACGGCCAGAGAGAACGATCGAGCTTGCGTATACACCGCGCTCGTTAAGCGGCGCAGCGCGATTCCTCGAGATATCGTGCCGGTCTTAAATCAAGTCCCTCTGCCTCCCGACTGCTGACTGACTTTGAGCCGAGTCCACGGGGCCCGTACACACGTAAAACAAAAGAATCGTTAACGTCCGCCGGGCCTGGCCGGCGCGCGGCATTCGCATTCAAATGAGCTATTGCCCATTGCAAAAATGACGACGAGAGCAAGGCGAGCGGACGAGCGAGCGAGCGAGCGCAACCGATGCCCTGCCTGATCGTCCGGCCAGAGAAATGAGAGACCGGTTTGACGATCGCGAGACCGCCTGCGCGGGTTTCGCGCGCGGGGCCAGTCGCGCTATCCAGATCGCGAGACGGAAAATTGCTGGACCGAAACACGCAAGGGATCCCCGAAGTATGTGAAGCACCGCGGATTTTTCATTTCTCTCTTCTTTCTCTCTTTAACTGACCCTGAGTGCCGACTTTTGCGTCGGTTAGGGAAAGAACGAGGGTAATGGGACGGCCGTGGGAGAGCCGAAAACGTACTCTCGCGATCTATCCGCTATTATCTGGAACGATCCGCGGCGGTTCGTTTAATTTAATCCACGCAATCGTCGGCGCTCTCGCGAATAGACGAGAATCGAGCGAGCGGCGGGTAAAAAGGGTGGTCGGATGGACGATTCGCGCCGCTCTACCGTGTGCAGAGAGGGAGGAAAGGGAAGGGAAGAGAGAGAGAGAGAGAGAGAGCACGTCGGGGATAGAGTAGTAGTCGATGGCGCGGCGGAATTGGCCGGTGCTCATCTCCGCCTGGAAGCCAGCGCGCCTCCGAATATGATTAGCATATGCATGAGCCGACCGACCGACCGACCGACCGACCGACCAACCAACCGACCAACCGACCAACCAACCAACCAACCCCCTTCCGCGCGCGTACGAGCGAGCGAGCGAGACTGACCGCGCGTATCAGCGTCAACGTTCTCCGCCACCATCCCTCATCGTCAGTATGTGAGCGCAGGGCCGCACCGCGTCCAAGGAACCCCTATCCAAAGTTAGTCTCTTTGTGAACTCCAGATTAACCCTAACATTATCCGCAGAAGGATAAGTGCTTTGCATAATAAGGCACTGAAATCTACCTTATCTTGCGCGATAACGTAATGAAATTTTTGGTATTACTCCGTTATATTAAGAGAGATTGAGAGGGTTGCGTTATTAATATAGAGAACGTTGTGATTAGTTTATTGTAGAAGTAAAAGAGGACAATAATTTCTTTATATTTTAGAATAACAATATCTTCTGTTACAACACCGTCAATAATTAAGGGAGTTTCGATTAGGAAATCTATGATCGAGAGGTGACTTTATTTATGATGAAACGTCTTGACTCTTCTTAGGAGGTATTGACAGTTATCAAAAATATTTTTATAGTTTTGGAGCTCATAATCGGGTACTGTAGAGTAAAAATGGATCCCACCCCATTAGTATACATATTGCAAAAAATTGTGTGTTAAATTTAACTCATTTCCTATGTCCCAATTTATCCACTGTAATTGTCGTGTTAATACATAACACGGGATAAATATACGTATAATATAATATCATAAGCTAAAAAAAAACACCTAAAAAAGGCGCGACTTTGTATCTGCGCGTGCGCGTACGCGTATGGACTACGTCCACGCGAGCAAATAACAAATAAAAATAACAAATAACAAATAAAAAATAACAAATAACAAATAGCAAATAACAATTTATCTGTGCCTGTGTGCATTTTGCATATAAAATATGTCATGAATTCATACATCTACATATAATTGTGTTATTTTAACATCTTAAAAATGGTGAATATAAACTCAACACAAAACACTCAAAATAACACAAATACAATATGTTGAATTAATACACGGATATGTTAAAAATGTAACCAAAAGATTTTTACACATGTTTCCATTTCAACACAAATGTTTATTACCGTGTTAAGCATCGATAATTTTATTACTGTGCAACAACCTTCGTCACATAACACGCATTCAAAATTATTGAAGTCGTAAACAGAGAAATTACTTCACAACACGAGAAATGTTGAGTTTTACTTAATACCAAGTTCAAGTTCTTTGTCCTGAAGAGAAGATCCGAAAGATTTGACGTTGCGCCCCTCGTGCACCCTGTGGCAAGGGTCGGCGCCGCACATGGTGGTTTCACGTACGAGCGCAGCCACTTACAAACACCAGCGCGCAAACAACGAGTCCTATAACCACCGCCCCGCTGCCATCAGAAACTTCAATAATACCTTCCGCGTCCCTCAATTACCTCCTATTTAATTACGCCGCCGCATAATTAACGTCGCGAGAACACCCTCGCTCGACGTGACGTGGCGTGGCGTAGCCAGAGGACGGTACGTACCGCCTTGTACCGGGTGATGCTCACCCCGATATAGCCGGACTCGATGGAGAATAAACGGAAACAATCGAGATGCAATCGAGCAGCCCGCTGATTACCCGTCGAAATTTCTTTGAAACATTTTTTGAGCTACCTTCTTTGCCCGATCGATCGATCGTTGGGCTCATTTTGGTCCACAAAGTCGATTTATCAAGGAACAGAATATCAGGATAACACACTTAACTTTTCTTGCATGGGAGGGAAGATGACAAGTATTAGGTGTCACACAACTTTGCTTCCGCCGTTTTCCTATAGATAGCTTTAGCGGTAAGTGGTGGTCGAAATAAATAAATCATAGACGTCATACAATAAACTTGGGCATCTGTCAACATAACCCCATAGAAACATTAGTCGATTTGTGTCTGCATTATAAAGTTATTCTCGATTGAAAATGTCAGTTTACGAGCCAAATTCTCGTCATTTGCGGGAAGTTTTAATTTTCTGCTTCAATATAAAGAAATCTGCGGCTGAGGCTCATCGAATGCTCTCAAATACTTATGGTGAGGCCGCTATTAGTGAAAAAACGTGTCGTGAGTGGTTTCAACGCTTCAAGAACGGTGATTTTGACGTCGAAGACCGGCATAGCGGTGGAAGAGAGAAGGTTTTCGAAGATGCAGAATTGGAGGCATTACTTGATCAAGACTTGTGTCAAAATCAAGAAGAATTGGCACGATCATTGGGAGTGACTCAACAAGCCATTTCAAAACGCCTCAAAGCCATAGGAATGATTCAGAAGCAAGGAAATTTGGTGCCGTACGAATTGAAGCCGAGAGATGTTGAACAGCGTTTGTTTGCTAGTGAACAGCTGCTTGAAAGGCAAAGACGGAAGGGATTTCTGCATCGCATTGTAACTGGGGACGAAAAATGGGTTCATTACGATAACCCCAAGCGCAGAAAATCATGGGGAGTTTCCGGCCATGCTTCCACGTCGACGGCCAAACCGAATATTCACGGCTCCAAGGTCATGCTCTGTATTTGGTAGGACTAACTCAGCGTAGTGTATTATGAGCTGTTAAAACCGACTGAAACAATCACAGGCGATCGGTATCGAACGCAATTGATGCGTTTGAGCCGAGCATTGAAAAACAAACGGCCGCAATACAACGAGAGACACGATAAAGTGAATTTGCAGCATGACAATGCTCGACCCCATGTTGCGAAAGTGGTCAAGACATACTTGGAAACGTTGAAATGGGAAGTCCTACCCCACCCGCCGTATTCTCCAGACGTTACTCCCTCTGACTATCACTTGTTTCGATCAATGGCACACGGCCTGGCTGACCAGCACTTCCGGTCTTATGAAGAGGTAAAACATTGGATCGATTCGTGGATCGCCTCAAAAGATGACCAGTCTTTTTAACGCGGGATTCGTACGCTGCCCGAAAGATGGGAGAAAGTAGTGGCCAGCGATGGATAATACTTTGAATCATAAATATATAACCAGTTTTTTACAATAAAGCCTCGAATTTCGGAAAAAAAAACGGCGGAAGCAAAGTTGTACACTTAATAGCTTTAAGCCAGCGACACGTTATATCATTCGCACTCCAAGAATGAGCATTGAGATGGTCGAGATATTTCGGAGGGCCATTTCTTCAACAACTAATTCCGGGAGCAGGGCAAGCGGAAATTCATCGAGTGTCTCGTACACGATATACAGGATTCTTTCTCTGCGAAATACGGCGCGCATGCATTTCCACGGTGTGGCACATGAGAGATCGCGCATGCTCGATAAAACTTTCACGGGGTCTCTCCTGGTTGCATAATGCACCCAGAAGGCGGGCGGGTGGCCGCGGCTGTGCGCTGTCGAGGACTTTCTCACGTTTCTTCCGCGGAATCCTTCCACACCCTGCGTGTATGCGTATCGAAACACTCGATACGCTTAATAAAGTCGACCTCTCGCGCGGTGCGTGAAAATTCAAATCCGTTCGGCCGATTTGTTACGTAACATACGAATCTCCACGTGAAGCGTTTCTCTCGAATATCCCGTTCGCGACTAAGATGTATTTCCACGATATTCCTGATATCTTCAGAATAAATCGACAGTACATAGAGGAATCCGGGTTTAGTTGGCCCAAAGAGTACCTTGTGTATGTATTTATCAAGGAATAGTGAAAACGAAATCGCAAAATGTCCCTTTTAAGTGGCGGTTATTAATTATTAATACACTGTTTTAAAACAATTTAGGTAATAAAACCAATTTTCATTCACAAAATGATTAAAATCAAACATTTAGGCAGACGAGATAAAGCTGGTTCATAGTTAAAAGCCGCCAAGAAGGACTGTGGAGACCTTCCGTAGAAATCCCGGAACTACTAATAAAGATGCATATTTTATACATACACTGAGAGAAGAATTTAGTAAATATTATCAAAATTTGGTTACTATTACTAAATGATAGACGTAAATATAGCGGGCCAAAGCTATGGCAATACTTATTAATTAATTTAGTTCTGTAAAATAAATTATTTATTTGACAGAAGTAAAATTTATTTGCTTCCAGAATATATTTGGTAAATAAAACTTATTGAATAGTTGAGCAAAATAAGCGATTTTGTAATAGTTACAAAATTTTTGATAGGTTCAACCAACTATCTGTAATAATAGATATTGAAACGATGTAATAGGTGCAAATGAATGAATTTTTCGTTGTGCTGCAACAAAACATACTTATACTGGTAACAAAATAGAATTCGTACCTACTGAATTTTTTATTATATGGGATATAACGATTTCATAACAATTATCAAATATCTGCTCATAACTGTAATATATTTCATATTAAATATTTAACATTAAGTAACTATTACTAAATTATTTAATTGATGTTACTGTGAATGCAATTACGTCATACTCCCGATCTATTAAATATTTGGTAATTATTATCATATTTACTATTAGTTACTAAGGATTCAATGAATTTCTGTAACTAAATGCAGTTTGTTATAGTTACCAGTCTTTTCTTTCAGTATAGCTTTCTTTGCTCTGAGTTGCTGGTCAATTTAACCCGATATCAAATCAAGATGGAGCCACATTGCAGCATGTTAGTATTTCAATTATTATAGAACAAAGATTGAGAATAATACAGTTTATAGAATTGTTGCAGGCATAAACACGTAAAGGAAGATTGTCTCTATAATGTCCGCCGTCAGTCAATTACAACAATTAATTGTCCCAAAAATTGCAGCTTCAAAATTTTGAATAATGTGTCTCTCTTCTAAGTACGTTAGTCGGTGATGTCATGACGTGTTTGGATACCCGCACTCTCTCTAACTGCGTTTGCTGTAGTCGCCATATCTACGGAGGAACGCACCGGGTTCACCACGCATTCCTCCGTACGAGCCAAACACGTTAACGACGATCACGATCAATGCAACGCGTGTGCACGCTGTGCAATGTGCCCTACGAGCGAGGATCAATTAAAAATCGAAATGTCCGTAACAGCGTACTTCAGCTATGGCGGCGGCGCTACTACATTACTGCGAGCGTGGGCTGCGAGCGGGGTTGGGGGTGCCGGCAGGGGTGGCCTCGTAACGGGAAACGATTGGCCTTTAATTGCCCACATCTGATCGGAAACGAGCCTCGCTCCCTGCCCTTCGCCACTTCGATAGGGCAATAATGAAAGCAAGCGGCTAAACGGAAAGCAACGTCGTTACGATAATATGGCTAATGCCCGGAGTTACCGAAAACAAGAACCCTTTTTCGTTTCCCCGCGTACCCCTCCAAATTGCCACTCCTCTCGGGAAAGGCCTCGCAGGAAATTACGAGCGATGAACCCTGGAACTCGACGCAACCCTGGTGCTTGTAGCAACGCGTTGAGTAACGTTCCTAAGGCGACTGTCGTTGGAAACGAGAGGAAAGTGCTGCAGAAAGAACTTATAGATGTAGCAAGTTGCACGGTTAAATTAACTCATCAATGAACTATCAAATTAGTTTTATTTACTTTCTTTCAATTAAGATCTCAAATGATCAGTTTTATAGTTGAAATCAGTTTTCAAATTTACTGACAACATTAATTCGCCAGAAAGAAGAAAAGAACTTATAGATATAGCAAGTTGCACGGTTAAATTAACTCATCAATGAACTATCAAATTAGTTTTATTTACTTTCTTTCAATTAAGATCTCAAATGATCAGTTTTATAGTTGAAATCAGTTTTCAAATTTACTGACAACATTAATTCACCAGAAAGAAGAAAACCTTCATAACATAAAAAAGTAGAGAAACAGTATAGTCTTGAGGTCAACTGATTAGAGAAGAAATACGAGTCGATGATCGGTAGTGGAAGAAGTGGGGAAGAGAAGTGGAGAAAACTACATTAATATCTGTGTAGAAATTCCTGGTTAGGTTAGATTAGGTGCGATCCAGACACTATCTAGAGCCTATTTTGTAAACCAGCACCTAGGCTTGTGTGTAATTTTGTGAAATCTAGACCTTAGGGGTATAAAACTATCCAGACACTAGATAGTATTTTTTTTGTCACTGGTAAAGGACATGCCTGCCTTCTAGCTGATGTTACATTCCAGAGCGTGTGAAATAAGTTACAGAAAATGATGAATCAATCAATAATAATTAAATAACACACAGTCTCTCTCCGGAAGATTGTCAGGTTTAAAAGAGAAATTCTGAAAGACCCAGCCGAATGTCTGCAATTGCTTTCAGGAGATATGCAATTATTCATAAGATATTTAAATCGCCACGCGTGGCGAAGCGAGCGCTTACGTTGGCTCGATTTGAGCGAATAGAGAAGTTAAAGCTCTTTCAGCCGCGTGTCTCTCTGATCTCGCGAGAAGACTCGACGTCTCGCGAAAGTTAATCTCGATTAATGTCGCCGCGATTGCACAGCGCCAGGAGACGTCGCGGCAGGATGCACGTCGTCGTTCCTCGAGGCAGAATTAAGCGGGCACGAAGTGTCGCAGCGATGTAAAACGACGAGATGTAGCGCGACCACACTCGAATACGACGTCGTCGGCTCGCACAATCCCCTAATCTCGCCTAATCGATACGAAAGTCGCACTCTTACTCAATGTCACCGACAGGGTCGACAGAGAACTTTCGACACAACCGGGGGACGCTCTGTTCCCCCATCGTCGTCGTCATCGTCGTCGGTGACGACGGCGACGTAGAGGCGTCCTCCTGTTTCCTACGGCGTGCAAATTTGTTAAAGTTTCACTCGCGATGCTGTCGCGCCGGCACAGGTACCCTCCTCTCCCCCTCCTCGTCAATCCCACCGAAATCAGATTGCTTCCGCCGAATCTCCGTTCTTCGAATACTTCGCGGCGCGGCGTCTCGGGACGTCTCTTTGAAGTTATTGCGCGCACTGAGCTCCTAAGTTAATCTAAGTCCGTCACTATCGGCCCTGCCGATGACTTCCAGAAAGTCTTTCGTCGCGCGAGGGTACCTTACGAAGGGTCCTCGGTAGGGCCGAAGGTCGATGGAGATTGGAACGAGCGAGGAGGAATTAGTGATTTGCAGGCAATAGGAGAGAACGCGGGCGAGGAGTTGAGTAATCAGGAAGTTGACGAAGTTTAATGACATCCGGCCGATACCAGATTTTGTAAAGCAGATCGGTCCTGATAATTCACGCGAGATAAATCCGCGTTGATGTGTGTATCAGCCGCGTGATTCATACGTAAGGTCTTTCACGTTACGGTGCATATTCTAAACATGGAAACTGAAGACCTACTTAGCGCTTCTAAGTAGCAGAAAACGCACAAAATGCCACTTGTATAGGTGAAGTTCTAAAGAGAAGTTCTCTCGGCGAAGCTAGTATGATAAATGGAATCAAAAGAGGTAAATGAGTATAGTTTCAGTATATCAAAAGTAAATGGAATGTTGAGATCGAAGGTAAGATCAAATTTTCGTCATGTGTTTTAAAAAGATCATATCATTAATATTCACGAGATGTGATGCTTAAAAACTTTGCTACAAATGTCAACGTATTTGATAGCTACGTGCAACAATTACAGTACCGCTGGCTGCTTCGAAAAACAAAATCTACATGTCAAAACAGCATATGGTTTGTTCTTTTCAGCTGCACTGCTGAATTGGTGCAATAAGTTAGAGTGAGAAAACATATACTTGTCTCACTTTAACTTATTGCACCAGTTCAGCAGTGCAGCTGAAAAGAACAGACCAATAGTTGCATACAGTTCGTTGACTTCGCGTATACACGACTGATACATCTTTCATACAGCGATGCGCGCGAAAAATAGACCCAGCTATCTTTTAAATGGACCTCAATTGTTAATACTACACTTTGGCGCGCCTGTTATCACAGAGTAAAAATATTCAGTATACATTTCGCGCCCAAATCAACCAGCGAAGGATATGATATCAAATTAATCAAACGTTTAATACTCATTGTCTTCCGTTATGTTTTACGATGAAAATCCTTGCGATAAATGTTACGTTTCACGAAAGATAGGACTCTGTTTCTCTGTCTCATTCAGTAGTGTATCAGCTTAGATCCCAATTCAATATTCAGATCTGAGTCCAATACTTTTGACTTTTTCACACGATTAAAGAGCGCGAAATTATCGATCATTGTCGCGCACAGTTCCACACTGTCACATCCTTTTATCAGTATCGAGCAGGCCACCTGAAAAGGTAATCTGCACCGTTGTCCGGAAAAAGCACTGTCGATGCAAATGGAAAACTGATTGAAGAGTGGTAGCTTAACCACTTTGATAGACTATCGATCGACGGAACACGCAAAGGTACCGTTTTGACCTAGCTACACTCGTAATTGTCTCTCGCGAGATTGGCATACAATTTCCGTCCCAAAAAAGCAGCCTTCTCTGTCCCCCTCTCTGTTTCTCTCATACACACGCATACTCGCGCGCGCGTTTTCAGCAACTATTTCGCGATAACGCAACTATCCGCCCTTTTCGACATTTCGATACATACTGTAAATATAGAATTTCACGTCATCATTCCCTCGCACCGACGATGCATGACTTAATTCGAAATTGCAATTTTAACCAAAATACACACCCGCGAGTCACGTACATAAAAGCGAAAAATATGGTTCCATACAGGAGAACAATATCGTGCAATTAGAACGTACTATCTGTGTGTACGCATACCAAAAATATATTTCCAAAATTTATCCATATGTCAGACCTAAAAAAAATCACAGGTTTGTTTTCGCGTCAGCTCGCGATTTGGAAATATCGAATGCAATTAATGTCTGTCGACCCAAGTATAATTCCCACGTCGTATTTATGTTGTATTTTCGAGAATGCTGTCAATTTAAAAGAGAATCAAATGTATATATAATTTAGATCAGAAACTAAGAATCCCGGAGGACGATAAGTCATATAATAATTGAACTGAGCATCATGAATTCAGCGAATTAATGTGCATATATGTGTGTAAGATATAAACGAATGGCACACAGAAAAACGTAAGCAATAAGAGCAATTAGAAAATCGATTAATCACAATCGATTATTTATTAATCATAAGAAAAACCATCAACTGTGGTTGATCAACTTGCTTACTACACACGAAAAGAATAGTTTTTTTTTCATTCTTTCCAGTTTTATTATTTTTAGTAATTTCTAGTAATTCGGGAATAGACTATCACACTAAGAAAAAAATGTTTGGTTTTTGTAACTATAATCACACAGAGAAAATAATAAAAAAATAATAGTCTTATAAGTCAAAAATCATTTTTATTAAATTTTACTACACTGTTAGTAATAATAACCTTATATTCATGTTACTACTATCATTTTCGTGTTAAAACGACCAAAAAATGTCGGAGCCAAAACAATAAAAAGTGACCATAACTCTCTCTCTCTCTCTCTCTCTCCTTTTGTTAGATCAATCATTTTTTTCTCTGCAGTAAGGTCTATCTTGCTAAGGAATATAGTAAATGTTGTTGGAAACACTGCAAATATTTCAACACCTTTCAGTTCTTAAAATATAAGTAGCATATGGAATGAAAGAATAGTTGTAATAGATTAATTATTGAATTATTGAATTATACAAGATTATTTTAACAGAATAAAATTTTTGCTATAAAATTCTCTCCGTGTGATTAAGTATTGCTGCTTACGTTTTTCTGTGTATCCCCGACTTTAATATGTGCGTACAGTAGGTAGCAAAACGATTTGGACACAATAAAACTGGGAGCTTATCAAACTGTCGAAATTATTACCGACAGACTCACACAATAGTAATATAATTAATAATATAATTAAGAACGCTAAATAATAATAAATATTAATAGTACTAATAACAATTAATAATATAATTACTAGGCAAACACGTCTGTAATGACTCTCAATTTTGACAGTTTGGTGAGTTTCCAACCTCATTGTGTCTAAACCATTCTGCAACCCACTACATACAATACAATTGAATGTCATGTTCGCAGACGGCTATATAGGTTCGCGTTCCTCTGTCACTGCATTTGTTTCTATTTCTCTCTCTCTCTTTCTCTCTCTCTCTCTCTCTTCTTGCATGCATTCCGCGTTACGTAACCTCGATCTATCTCAAACGAATCGGGGAACGCTGCAGCCAAAAAATATCGCGAAATTATGTATCAGACCATCAAGTGGCTCTTCCGTTTACTGAGAGATAATTCGCAAAAGTACCTCTTGTGGTGTTTCTACCGGATTCTCCTCACATATGCGGCGTTGTATCTGGTATGTTCTCTCATATGGATAATATATTATCACGCATCTCTCTTGATATTCTGTGCGTACACATGAGCCGACGTTGTCAAGAATTAACAAAGAAGGTTAGTGATAATATAGCTTTGCGAGATTCATAATAAACTTGCGTCTTTTTGTACCCTTTCACCGCAAACCTACGTTGCCTCTTTAATACGGAAGCTTGTTGAAAAATACGGATATTATTAAGACGTTCTCTAAAAGTAAAAGTCAAATCACGACTCAAATCAACCCTTTATTTCAATTAATAAACGATACGTACAAATTGTAATCTATCGTCGCCAAATGATACTTCGAATTAACCTCAATCTTCATTTTTCCGTTTAGATCTGCAAACGCCTTAAGACAATATCGCGCACGAAAGTGGTTCATCCTATCTTTCGGAATGCATATCGGCCCGAAAAATCCGCATCATTCACGCAAATTACAACACAAAACTCATGCAACAAACTCATCGTTTCTTTCAGCGGACTGTGCGATGGACTCAAAATGCATCAGAGGTATTGCATAAAAGCACGCTGGATTATACTCGATGTAAAAAAAAAAAGAAACAAACGTTTGGAAAAATCCATGCCTTTGGCTGCGCTGGTGCATTGTGCATTTAATCTGAAGCGCGCGTATCATAGTTTTTGTCGGCCGGTGAATTCCACCAATGTAACTCAGCGGTGTGCACGAAGAAATATTCGCCGATTCCCTTTCATTTTCCATATCCACGAGAAATTAATATGCGATCCCGCGTGCCGTTCTAATGACGCAATATCGACGTTATACTGAAAACACGCGCGACACGAAATACTACCGCTTTAATTTGGGAAGAATGTCGGAATTTTTGTGGAAATCAATTTGCGTTAGGCACTAAAGTTGTCAGTTTTTTTTTTTTTAGACGCATTATATCACGCGCGGGTACAGTCAAATATACACGAGATATGTAAGGTAAAGGCACCAATGCTTGGACATTAATAACATTGATATCTAATTCTAAACATTCTCATTGTTTTGGTCTTTAAATATGAATATTTAAGCTTTCAAAATATATAATATGTACATGTATTGAATATATACGTATATTCTATGTTAAAAATTTAAATATTAATAATATTTATAGTGTGTTAATAAAAATCAAAACAATAAATGTCCAGAGTTGAGTATCACTGTTTAAATTACATTAAGCTTACATTAGATTTAATTTATATTGGTAGATTTAATTTACGTTGGATTTGTACTGTAATATAGTTGTTTGTTTTTTAATCAGTTATGCATTCTCGTTGTCTTTCTTTTCGTCGAGCAAGTTTCATGATTAAAGTGACAAGGAGTCAAGTCGATCGGACAATTGTATACACTATCGTTATATAAAGTCCCCTTTCTAACTGTATTAATTACGTGTTATACACGTGTATCCATACTTCTATTAAAACACCTCTTTCCGAGAGGTCGAATATACAAATGTGTGAAAGTAAAATTTCACACAATTCTCTATCGTGATACTTAATGTGTCTCGCGCACAAGAAACGTCAAATGTGCACGTGAGATATTCGTGACAGCTGAGATACGTAAGTTCCGTCATAAAGTCAAATTTCACTTTCTTCCTTTCATTCGTCCGAATTAGCACTAATTCCGAATTCGCCGACTGCCAGAGACGCGAGAAAGATCGACCGCTTAAGTTCTCCCTCACGTCCGTTCGTTTCGATCGCGAGTTAAAGAACAAGTTTGTGGGCTTGCCTGGGGATGAAAAAAGGAAACCAGACCTCCGGCAGAATTCTCGCCACGTTCGATCCGATTTTTTCCGAAAAGCCAAACACCGAGAGAACGCGCGGAGGGGAAGAACTTTTAAATATCGACGACGCGCTGAATAATTCATCCGGTGTACGCTTGCCGGATATTTTGCTCTTCGCGAGATTTCGGATTAAGGGATAGATTGCGCGGCTCAATCTCTCTTCTTGATGTACAGGAATTAATTTAATAATGAAAATCTGTTATAAATGAGCTCGTGTAAAGTCTAGGAGACTTGACAGCTGTATCTGAGTGCTTGTTTTTGTCGGTACGAATATAATAACCATGCATCTCGACAATAGTATTAATTCTGTTTTGTAGAATTGTGCAATTGCGAAAATGTATAGTTGCGAAGTAAGAATTTCAATCAGTGATTGTGTCTCAATTAATAATGATAATTGTATTCACTTTGCTTGATAAATTAGTTAATACGAGTCGATATTTATCCTAAACGGATATTCTTACTCTAAATTTTATACATTGTCAGTTATAATAGCACTCGAATAAAATTAAAGGGCATAATAAACGCTGAAACATTATAATTTTACAAGCATACTACTGACTGCGACAGTTCGAAGAATTATTCGCCGACATCTTTAAAATTGAATATATAGAATAATTAAGAAATATTAATATAATTTGCGTCTCCAGAATTTATTAAATAGTACAAGTATGAATCATTAACTTATAAATTGTTTAAGTCAATTGTAAGTTAGTAATACATTCATGATTGTATAAATTTGTGATATTCAAATACTAATTTTACTTAATATTTTTTATTAATAAATTTAAATATTTCTCTATTTTCATGATGAGAGTTTGGTTGGTCACTAATTAGGATATTTACCTTACTTGTACCATCCTAACGTAAACTCTTAAAGTAACTCGTCCTAAAGAATATAAGAAAAACATTTTATTACAAAAGAGCCACTAATACATCAATGCAGCAGCTTTTTCTACAATATGTATGACGTATATCCAGAAAGAAAATTGACAAAAATATAATAAGATAGTAAAGATAAGTAAGAATAGTAACTATTTCAGCACACACATTGCTGTTTGTACCAAAAAGTTATTCAATTTCCGAAAGAGATGTTATAAAGTCCCGGTTCTCTCTTTCTCTCTCTTCCTTTCTCTCTCTCTCTCTCTCTCTCTCTCTCTCTCAACATCGCGCCTTATTTTATCCAGCCAACGTTTATGCCACATGGGAAAAGCTTCGGCTGGACCAGCCGAAGAGAGACGCGTGACGCGAAGAGAAATTGAAATTTCAAAGAACGACCCCGTGTCGGTCGATAACCCACGCACAGTGTCGAGATCGACGGCGACTACTAAGCCACCCCGTCGACAATGCCGAGGCGTGCGCGCGCGGCGACTGTCGAACGCACGGAACTTAAGTTCTACACCGTGATCAAACCGGCGGGGCGGCGCGCGATAACACATCGTTTGTGCGTCTGATGGCGAGTATCGGTTGGGCGCGCCACACTTGAAAGGGCTCACTCCCCTCCTCACCCTCCCAACCGTACTAATTTACCATGCAGGTATCGCGCACTACTCTCTTCGCCCTTCTACCCACCACCTGAGGTAGTACCCGTCAACGAGGTACACGTGCGTTACGTACATCTTGCGTTTGTTGTGGTTCTGTGTTTGTGCGCGCTCGCGCTAGCCTCAATTCCATGGTAATTTCCGGTTCGATTGGCGGTGCATCATCATCGTGTAAAACCCAGAGAGAGAGAGAGAGAGAGAGAGAGAGAGAGAGAGGGAGGCAGAAGGGAAGAAGCAAACAGTGCAGGAAATAGATAATCATCGGACGTTTAATTACTTCCTAAACGCCGTTACGGAATTAAGTTATCGAGCGTGAATTGAGTTGAACGCAAGATTTGTGAGCGTGTTTCGATGGCGCATAGATCCTGCATACGCTCATTTGCGCGAAACGATGTAAACACTTTTCTTCTGATGAAATTTAAAAAATAGCGAAATTAAAAAATATAATAGCTCGCTGCTCCTCGACGATGCACCCTAACATTCTGGAGCTGCCATCTTTGATACTTCGATATTATATTGCGCGTGATAGCAGGATTGCCAACACGTAATATATATACTCAGATAATTACTTTGTAATACTATCCATCAGATTTCAGAGAAACACCGGTTTCGTGCCCATTATACTAAAATTACAGTTTAATTAATGACTTTCCTTCATGTATTCAAACCATAAATTTATGTACAGTAATTCATAAAACGGTTTAGACATAATGAATTTCAGAGTATAGCCCCAATGAAAGAACTTATTCTTTTACTAATTCGTTCTTTTATTGGACACTGCACTCTGAAATTTATTATGTCTATACCATTTTGCGATCTACTATATAGACTGAACATTCCACAAGAGGCTACGAAGACTGGATTAAAAAAGGATGTTCTGTTAATGTAGATTCAATTTTTATCTAGTTTGATTCCTGCTCGAGTTAGCTAGCTGAACAAAGCTAGATAATGTCTATGGACACTGGAAGCACAATATTGTTGTCCTTTAAATATTGTCTTCAAACCTCTTAGAAGATGTAATCTATGTATAGTAAGTTGTAAAACGAACTAGACACAATAAAGTTGAGAGTTTACCAAACTGTCAAAATTGAAAGTCATTACCGTTAGTGTTTACGCATTTATTCAATAATAATATAATTAATAATATAATTAAAAGCACAAAATAATTATATATGTACATATATATTTACAGGATATCTCAAACCTCCATAATGACTCTTTGTGAGAACATAGAATAGTTTGAGGTGAGCAAGAAAGTCCTGTGCCGTTTTGCGATATTCGCAATAATAGTCGAGATATTAATTAAAAACG
>NW_022639745.1:67407-68070 GCF_010583005.1 Odontomachus brunneus | reverse complement strand
AATTTTGAAAGAGCGAGAGAGAAAATTTCGACACACACACACACGTGTGTGTGTGTGTGTGTGTGTGTGTGTGCAGGGTGTCTCAGACCTCCATGATGACCTTTTGTCAGAACATAGAACGGATTGAATATGGTAGATGAGCTGCAGTGGCGCCGTCTACTGTTGTATACATTAAGTCAAACTGAACAAAAAAGTCTTATACCATTTTGTAAATGACCACATAGATTTTTAGATATTAATTAAAGAAAATTTGTGCATTATGGTACACAATCATATATGTAACAATTTTCTTTAGTATCTAAAAATCTATGTGGTTATTTACTAAATGGTAGAAGACTTTTTTGTTCAGTTTGAGAGTACAAAGTATTGGGAGTACAAATTAGTTCGGTCCGTTTTTTTGTGGTCAAAAATGCATTTATTTCAGAACAAAATGAATGAACAGATTCATCAAAGTATTGTCCATCGCTGGCTACTACTTTTTTTCACCTCTCAGGCAATTTTCGAATTCCATCTCGAAAAAATGTCTCGTCTTTTGAGGCAATCCAAGTTAGGAACCAATTTTCGATTTTTGCGAAAGAAGTGAACCGGTGACCTGCCAAATCATGCTGCATCCGTCGGAACAACCAGTAATCAGAAGGAGCAATGTCCGGCGAATACGGCGGG
>NW_022639745.1:66706-67060 GCF_010583005.1 Odontomachus brunneus | reverse complement strand
GAATTTTTTTGGCTGTCCAGAGCGAGGCTTGTCTTCAACGCTGAAATCACCATTCTTGAAACGTCAAAACCATTCCCTACATGATTTATCAGTTGGAGCATTGTCACCATAAACTTCTACAAGCATTCGATACGCTTCAGCTGCACTTTTCTTCCAATTAAAGCAAAAAAACTAAAACCTAAAACCGCAAATGCTGCTTAGTTAACACAAAATTTGACATATTCAACACAGTAAAAAACAGGGGTTTTGTATGAAACTCAAAGCGATATAAACTGAATATTATTGACAGATGTCTAACCTCTCTGAAACCACCGAAATCAGCTGTCACTATGAAACATTCATAACAGCCAGAGC
>NW_022639745.1:61232-66622 GCF_010583005.1 Odontomachus brunneus | reverse complement strand
ATATATATATATATATATATATATATATATATATATATATATATATATATAACGGCAGACGGCGCCATTGCAGTTCATCTACCATATCGTGATTATTCACCAATCTTTTTCAATTAATATCTCGACTATTATTGCGTATATCGCAAAACGGCACAGGACTTTCTTGCTTATTTCAAACCGTTCTACGTTCTCACAAAGGGTCATCATGGAGATCTGAGACACCCTGTATATAATAATACTAACAATAATTAAGAAGAATAATTAATAATATAATTGCTAGACGAACCTGTCAAAAAAAGTAATGACTCAATTCTAACAGAGTTTGGTGTCTGGTGGGAGTTTGATGAGCTCCCAACTTCATTGTGTCTGAAATTGTTTTGCAATTCGCAATACATAACGGTTTAAACCGTTTCGCAAACGAATATACATTTATCTTGTGAAAAATCTCGCGTTTCCAATACAGTGTTTTGCACGTTTGAAAGATGTCTCTTACTCTGACACCGAGGTATTGTTGACTCTTTTTAGATCGACGTCGCGATTTTGCGTGTTTCTCAAGTACGGCGCCCGCGACGCGACACTAATTCCCAATTTCAAGTATGAGAAACTATAAATCGACGCGGGAGAATGGAGTTACGTAGCCGACGGGTAAACCGATCGCTGTAGACACACGTGGGCACAGGAAGTATATACGCCGTGCAAACTCCGCGCACGGTGGCGCGTGTAAGCCCCTAATATGATTGTCTCACGCCCGGGCATGACTTCCCGTTTGTCACGCTCGCGGGATTTTCTTGTAACGATATTCCCGCGCGCAACCCGTTACGGAAAGTTTGCCGCCTCGCTAAATTAAATATGACCACGGAACGGGAGAACATTCACCACCGCGACCTCCGCGCGACTCCTGTCCCGATATAACACGCCGTCGAACGATCTCGCTCCGCACTTGCTCTCCTCCACATACACTAAGGGAGAATTTACACCTTGGTAGAAAATCGGATAGCAGACAGAGGCCAATCAGAACTCGCGCTGGTAGAAAAGCAGAAACTGTCGACTAGCCACCAGCGCGAATTCTGATTGGCTTCTGTCCTTCTGCTTTTCTGCCAAGGTGTGAATTCTCCCTTAGTTAGGGTTTGAACAATTGTTTTCGATGCATTTCAGAACATAGCCAATAGTCCAGTAAAAAAACTTTACTTCTGGGAATTAATAAAAACAAGTTCTCTCGTTGAGTCATTGAGTACGTTCTGAAGTGGATAATCCCCAAAAATCCAGAAATTGAAAAAGTAAGAAAAGTAATGTCCCGAAAAGTCATCTCAAAAACTGAATACTGAGATAATATACTGAAATACAATTTTCTCGAAATATTGGAAGCATGCCATTACGTCGGAAAGTCACAATCCCGAAAACTGAGGACTAAGACAAGTTGCCCCACAAAGTTGTACGACGAGTTATTGACAACTTCATACTTTCAGTATTTCAAAAGATTGTCCCTGTATTCAGTTTTCAGGACTATAACTCTTCCAAAAAATGGTGTTCTTCAATATTTCGGGAAAGTTGTCCCGGAAATAAATTTTTGTGACTTTTCGGAACGTTACTCCACTTTCAGAATTTCGATGTTTTTTTTTTCTGGATTATGCATATTCACCCATTCTGAAATGCATCGAGAGAAAAGTGTTCAAACTGCATTGAAACGAAGTTCACGCTTCCGGGCAATGACAAACGAACGACACTGCTACATCCTGCTTCGCATCCGACACGTCCCGGCGAAATTACATATTTCATCCGCTGTCTCGCGGCGAGACGAGGTGAAAATGTCTTTCACAAAAAATTCATACTGAGATATCGAGAGCACGAAACGGCGGAAAGTCCGGGAGCGAGTGCAGGTGCGACGGTATGCAGGCGCGACAATGGCTCGGCGAGGGTGTGCGCCGCCTAGAAAGCCGGCGCAGGGGATGACTAAGGTACTGGAATACAGGGTAACCGGGATATAATTATTTCCGTGGCCGGTCGGCCGCCCCATTTAACCTATAAAATTTGCATACACACGAGCGGCACCTACGCGAGCGCGCGCGGCCGAGCTCTACCTGTCCGCCGCCTTGCGTTTTAATCAGGGTCGCGCCGTCGACTGCGCGATACTAAATTACGTCTACGTGATGTTTACCTGGACTTTTTCTTACGCGGGGCCGTAAACTACGCGGAGCTACGCGGCAGACAAACGAGTTGCTTCTTACTCCTGGGTTTTGCCGCCGCGTGGAGATATACAGTAATCTCGCTTTTGATCGTGAGCAGATATTTTAAGTAAAAGAGCGGACGTTTCGTGTGTAAATAAACACGAATGGAGAGCGTGTAAGAAGTAATGTTTTCATACGATCAAAATTCCTTCGATGTTACAATCATATATGGAGGGATTATTTTAGCTTTTTTTTTAAATAAATATTTTTATTTTCCTCTGAAATTTTTTTTGAAAATTCTTTTGGAAGTTTGAAAAATTTTCTTGATTCTACTGCGTTTCTGGTAGCACAAGAATAAACTATCAATAAAATCTATCTTGTTAAGGAACATACATTCTGAAGTCCTTATTCTGAATGCTTTTTTATCGATAAAAGTGTCTCTATATAAGACCTATATTAATCATATATTAATAATTGTCATCTGAAACTTGTTTCATATGAAATACTCAGATATTTACTCAGAGTTAGATCTAAGTTTCCCACTTGGATTATGTGATATTTACATCTATAATTGCAATCCAACCGAAAAGCTCTCATCTAACTCTAAATTTAAATCTGAGTATCTTACTTGAGACAAACTTCAAGTAACAACTATTAATACGGACGAAAATACGACTTATAAGACTTCTGATTGGCTTTCAGTCACATTTATAAAGGCTTTTTTGTCGATAGAAAAGAGTTCAGAATAAAGGTCATGATAAATTTCGCATAGCACATTTAATTAATTAAAATATGAAGTATATAAAATGAGAGGATTACTACAGCATACCAATCTATTTTTCGGATACAAAATTCCTGTAATTTTAATAATTTTAGTAATTCTAGTAATTTTTATTCCTTTTATAAAGTGATTTTTGGATACATCGTGAAACAGCTGATCTTGAATTCGATAAATGATTCGATTGAAATGCATCGTTACGTCGAGTTTCCGAGTTGGTATGGTTACTGTTCTCGTGATGTCCCAGAAAATTGATAGCGAAGTCAGTACAGCGTATAATATACAGTCTCATATATATTGTGTTACTCACTATAGCTTGTATTTGTAGCTTGTATTCGTCAAACTAAACTTAATATCGCCGGATGAACATTTGGCTGTGCAAAGCATAAGACGGAAAGAGAGCCGCGGCCATCATAAACGCCACATCCGGCGCAGATTACGCGTTATCTGCACAGATTACGCGCGAGGGGGTAGTTTAGCCGCGCGCGGCATACGCGTGGACCATCCCCGCGTAGACTGGTTTTAATGAAAACTCCTTGCACCTGGGCGGGTCGCACCGAACATTCCGTGGAAATTTATTTCCACGGGTCCGATCGTAACCGCACGAAATATTACGGTGAGGCTGACATATGTTTCTTTAATTGCGCCGGCGTTAATTCCGGCTTGTTTGTCCCGGGAATTCGCGAATGATAACGGCCGCTTGATTAATTACGAGCGACTGGCCTCACCGCGGAAGTCCATGGCGTGCTTAAATAATTAAAATAATGACTAGTGGAATCACGAAAGGCAAGCCCGCCTTTCTCTCCTAGGTTAATTCGGGTTTAATGACTATGCGCGGAAATTGCTGCATTTGTCTATCACGTATTTAATGAGCAGATCACTGCAAACAGTTATTAATAATTAGTATGAAAACTTTTCATCTCGATGTTGCTAATCAATTAAATATGTTCTTCAAGTAATAGTTATCATCACAATTATTATGTTATATTTCAAACGTCTAATAACAAAAACTTATATATAGATAAAATAATACTTTTTGGGAGGAGTGAGAACAAGATAAATTATTTTAAAAAATTACAGTCTCATATTATGCATTTCAATATCGAAAATATAAAAAGTGTGTATATAAATGAATATAAAACTAAAAATCCATGATTAAAAGTGATACACATGCGGAGAAAACTGTTACAACCACACTCTTTATGATTAAAAAAAGTTTATGTAAATCCAAGTTAAATAAATATTGTATTAAAAATTGCTGTTATACGTCTATCTGTACAGTTCTCACAGCCACAGCTGCAGTAATACGTAATGTTCAATCAGCTCAAGCTGCCTCAACCAGTAGAATATTCTTCTCTCTCTCTCCCTCTCTCTGCTTTCTTCTTGTAGTTCACAGAATAAATTGTATGGTTAAAATTAAATTTAGAATTTATTGAACTTTTAGAATCGAAAACCTTTGGAGTATACAGCAAAGATCCTAAAAATATTGAATGCCCGAGTTGAACTAAATATCACTATTTAGATAACTATCACTATTTGGATAGATGGTTGAGAGATCCACAAGGTTTGCTTGCTTCATATGGACAACAAAAGAGACCAGTGTACCGCTTGCAGAGTACTGTGGTTTCTCCAACCCTTTTGTATGCATGGACGAAAAGCAACATTGATATTTTGTTGCGGCAACCATATTTAGCCAAGTAATTTCCCGGTGTTTTCTCCGTGTAGTACATGTATACTCGTGGTCGGAAAGGTTGTCTGTTTATTTTTCTTCTTTTTTTTATAAGTTTAGAAATCCTATTCTTCTTGTCTAATGGAATAATTTATTTTCCAATGAAAGAGTTCTCTCATTAGACAAGACAGATTCCGAAACTTACAAAAAAAAAAACTAGACAACCTTTCCGACCAAGAGTGTATATGTATGTGTATAAAATTATAAAGTCCTTGCTGAGAAGAAGTACATTAGCAAGCTGAATAAGTCACATATATCGCGATAGAGAAACACACGAAAACATCCCCGCATTTGCTGTGATATTTGATGTTTCACGAACAATTTACCGACCAGCAACACGCGCATCGTTTAACCCGGAGAAGGTGCACTGTCGTTTTTCCAGCAGCGCATCGAAATTCCTCTTGATTGAATTTCGATTATTCGCAACCGCTGCGGCAGAACGGCCTGGCCGCGGCCGCCGCGAATGGAATTGCTGCGCAAACACGGCCACCCGCAATTCCCGAGTTTTCAGAAATATATGCCCGCGTTTATGCGGCTTGGAAATCGCGCGCGATGCATCGAGCGATGCACCATGGCACCTACCGCGAGCACCTGCAGAGTTTCGCTTTCGTTTTCGTGGCTATTTTGATTCAATCCCTAATTTTCATAACGTGTAAAACAAAGATGCATGCTTCTGAGAAATTTTTATTAAATTCTCCCCTTTATGGAGGATGCTTAC
>NW_022639745.1:57493-61222 GCF_010583005.1 Odontomachus brunneus | reverse complement strand
TATATATATATATATATATATATATATATATATATATATATATATATATACTATTTTTTATTTCTATTTATGTCTTTACGCTATTTTTACTTCTAATGTGTAAGAATATTTTAAATTCACGATATTAAATACAACGAAAGATACAGAAAAGATTTCTAGATCCAATGTGCTATTACTCTTCAATGAATAATAAAATAAAATCGATATAGAGCCAATCATATTTATTCTTGCAGGGCAAATATTTTAATCTTGAGTGAAAGTATTCTTAAATCTAGAATAAAATTATCTTGCTGGTAACCTATGAATATTTTCAGATGGATTTAGGTTAGACATTATATATGAGCATCACACTGTAACGGTTAAGCTGGTGGCACATAGAAAAACTTTAGCAGTAAGACGTAAGCAGTAAGCGAATCACGTCGTTGATTCTTGGACCGTAAGAAGAATCAACGACTGTGATTGGTCAATTTGCTTACTGCTTACGTTTTACTGTTTAAGTTTTTCTGTGTGTCACGGATCTTACAGTGGGTGCGTTTAGAGCTCCCCTAGTAACCAAGAGATCGAGTGTAAAAAGTACAAACAACGTGAACAAAGAATAGAATGACGCAATAGCACTGATAATGTGCTCCCTGAACGCACATAGTATTGAACGAAGGTTTATTCTAAAGAATAAAGAAAAAATTATTCTTCAAGAATAATACACTCAAATCTATATATATTATACTTACTATAAAACTATCTGTCAGTCTATTTTATTCTAAAAAGGAGAATAGGAATTATTGACCTGATCTTAATATTGTCTTATTTTTATACTGCATAAGATTGTAATAAGATTAAGTATATCAAGAATACTTTTTTTCTTATTGATAGAAATCTTTTCTGTGGGCATTTTGTTACAGCATTTTGTTTTGGAATGCAATTTTGGGGGAATCGGCTGATTAGAAAATTGAAATATAAAAAATGCGCTTTGTTTAAAAGGCAAAAATATAGAAATGATCTATACGTGAGAAATTCCACTTCTCCAAGAGAAGTACCAAGTAATACATTCGTACGCGCGTTCCTGTCATCATCTATATTTCATAACTATCGAAAGAGGCAGTGTCAATTTCGAAGACGGTCCCATTCGTCGTCGACAATAAATGGTAAATTCGTGGTTGACCGTAATAAATCATCGAGGGACTCTGCATGATGCATACGTCAGAAGGGCGGACTTACGTTTCGCGATGCCGGCTTTGCCCGATTTTAATAATAATGCGGTAATGTGTTTCGGGCTTATGGTCTTGTGCACCTTAATTGCGAATTCTAAGTCCATTTTGGCGAGCGGTCATCCTCCGTGTAAATAATTCAGGGCGCACATGCGACCGTGGCCGCTCGTGCATGGATGTATGCGGGCCGTAACTAGTTTACTGATTATTAAATGGACCACCCCCGTGTGCACCCTTTCAACACCGACACGTGCTATGACTTTGCCACGCCGACATGTTTGCCCCGACCGAAGAATTTATTCAAGACGTTTAATGTGCGTGTGTGCGTGTGCGTATCTGTGTATGTGTGTGTTATTACTCGCGCACACAAGCTTCGAATCTTCCCGCATCTAATTCGCTGAGAATTATTAACAAATACCTCATATTCTTTCGCGAAAACTCCTGGAAATGATCGACTTTCGAAATGGCACGAGCGAGCAATTTAAGGAGCAATTTTGTATCTTCACGAACGCTTCGATATCTTAAGGGAAGTGGAGTCAGATTTCCTGAAAATCGTGCTTGTTTTTTCACGATTTTTATGATTAACTGAATGCGAAAGCGTTATTTTGACGTGTATTTATACAACATATAAGGAGAAGAAAAATTTTTATGGTCAAATACTCAATATAACTGCATGGTACATGCAGTAAAATATATTTTGTTTTTCTCTTCAAGATCATCATTTTGCAGTAATATCTTGACTCTCGGTGGTTCAATTAAGCTGAATTTTAGATAGAAATTTTTCGTAAGCCTGTCGTTATCGTGTAAACCACTATAATAGAAATTGAGTAAAAGTTAACAAAATTACAAATATCTTAATAGAATATTATTAAATTTTCAATTCTTTTATAGTAAAAAAATTAATATTTTAAAATTAAATATTTTCGCAAGTTTGTCAGTGGTTCACACGATAACGATAAGCTTACGGAAATTTTCTACCTAAAATTCAATTTAATTGAATCACCGAGAGTCAAGATATTACTGCAATATGACGATCTTGAAAAGAAAAACGAAATATATTTTAACTGCATGTATCATATACTTATATTGAGTATTTGATCATCAAAATTATATTTTTCTTTTCTTTATTTCTTCTCTGTATAAATACACGTCAAAATAACACTTTCGCGTATTCATTTAGTTTGTCATAAAAAATTGTGAAAGAACAAGCACGATTTTCAGGCAATCTGACCTTCCCCTTAATGACTTCAGGAGAGATTCTAATTTAAATAGCCGAAAAAAAGAGAGATTTATAGTAATGTTTCACTTTGCACACAAAATACTTTGAATCCAAAATCTATAAGCTAATATACTGCTAAAGAACTGAATACTTATTAATTTAATTTCTAACATGTACGGGTCTCTGATAATACGTGACCAAAGAAAAGTATGTCAATAGCATCGAATTTTCATTGTTGACTTGACCGATAAAGCTTTCCAATGTAAACGCAGCTAAACGCAGTAAGGTGAAATAGCGTAATAAAGAAGACACCTGCGAGAACGATAAAGTAACCGATACTTTCAAGCCTGCAGTTTTCTTACAGACCTCATTACGTTTCCCTCAAACGATCGTGCCGATAAACACTCGATGGGCAAATTGCTCGTCGCTAACCGCCGCTCAATGCTACCGGCCGACAAATTACATGGGAAAAACAATTTGATGAGCCCGCGGGAAAAGAAAACACGATAAATTTGTCCATTTTAAATGATGATTACGGCGCCTGGAAATTCTCGTCGTCGCGTTAATATAAGTCTGCTAAAAGCGGTAAAAACAAGATGAAATCGTTCTCTAAAAATACGCGTCAACAACGATAAAAAATATAAAATGATCACTAGAAATGTCGCATAGAAATTGATTTCTACGTGCAACCGCACAAAGTAAAATATCGTTAATATGTCCTTTTTTACGATTTCAATCGTGTTGAAGAGAAGAAATATTGCACGTTAAATTAGAAGGAGCAGCAAAAATATGGAAAAGCGTTAAAGAGTTTCTCCTCGACAAACAGATGGAATTGGAATTTAATCCTAGCCTGTTTAATTTTACATCATTTATGATCGTTTTTAAATTCTCTCACGGACACACAGACACCAAAATCATTAGTATTAATATGAGTATAGAATTCCAATTTTCCCTTCTACGTACTAGTTATTAATGTCTTCTTCTTTTTCCGATAAAACCGCACGAGAATTAAGAGAGTCTGAGGGAAGGCAATGAGAGCAATTATTTCCCGAGACTTGGGCGTTCTCTTTGTTATGTCTTTTTTTTTCTTTCTTTCCCTCTCCACGATTCTCGGTGTTTCCGATTTCCTTGTCCGTCGCCTCATTCCCTGAAGCCCAGTTTATATTTGTTTTTACGTTGAACTACCCGGGGATTCCGAAAAGTCTCTGTCAACGCACACCGTGGTATAATTTTGTCTCGTGCCACGGAAGCGTCTCTCTCTCTCTCTCTCTCTCTCTCTCTCTCTCTCTCTCTCTCTCTCTCTCT
>NW_022639745.1:34853-54917 GCF_010583005.1 Odontomachus brunneus | reverse complement strand
CTCTCTCTCTCTCTCTCTCTCTCTCTCTCTCTCTCTCTCTCTCTCTCTCTCGAAATATGCCAGAGAAACTAAATAATTAAATAAACGTGGAGAGACTGACGACGTCAATTTATTTCCCGTTGTTTTAATTCAAACTCCCGCGGAACGTTTCGCATTTTCTCTTCACCCCCGTCCCCCTCCCTCAGTACAACGCGACTCCCTTCGTTATCTTAAAAATATTTCGAATAATTCGCATTCGTGAATCGCTGACATTTGTAGAAGAGGAGGTGCCGCGTACGTCGGATTCTCAGCAGAATTGCCAGGCACTCGCTATATATCATTTCGTCGAAGAAGCCGACGAGCAAAAGTACAGTTGTGCCAAACAGGGTAGTTAGCACAGGTTCGCATAACTACCCTCGATTCGCGCCGGCCGGTTTTCTTCGACGGGGCGTTTCTTGGCTTGCCGATCCATTAATAACTGTGATGTATGTGAGAATTTCTCGTTACGGGACGTTACGGCAACTAACGCCGCCCAAGAATTGACAGTTCCCCACGGGGCCTCCGCAATAACTTCTGCCGCGCAAATTAACGAATGAGTTGCAGTTTGTAGAGTGTTCGCGGCGTGACTAGTCGCCTACTAGTTTCCCCGCGCTTTGACAAGCTCTAACAGATTCTCCTCTCTCCCTCTATTTCTCTCTCTTTCTTTCTCTCTTCCATCGGCCAACTCCATCTATCGACTCTCATCTGCTATCGGTGACTATCGCGGCGCTCGTTCTCGCAAAATTTACTTTCCGTACGGCCGTGAGAAACTTGGGCTCTTTTCGAGTGACTTTTCGGGGCAGCTCACCGCGCAAAAGATTCACAACCAAACTTTCACGGTTAAAATTACACAAACTGTCGACACGCGCGGGACACTCTGCCCGCTCGATCTTAAGGGCGAGTAATTTAATCACGTGTATCCTCTAATGAGGCCACTCCCCACCACTTTTCGGCTAACTTCGGCCCACCTTTGGCGAAGACATTCGCATGATGAAGTTTCAGGACCAAAGTGACACGCGAGCCCGTTAGCGGGAGCACAGTGCGAAATTTAATTATAAACCTTTTCGCTGAAAAGGTGGACGAAAGTTACTCCGGGAAAGAGTAAAGTAACCCCTATTCGGGGGGCCGGGGGGATGGGTGAAGGCGGGCGATGTTCCGTTTAATTGTCGCCAAACGCAATCCGGGCGAATGGCGCAGCGCCTGAAAGTGCAGGGGACAAAGGACCGAACGGAATGGCGGAGCAAACAGAGAGAATACATCGGGGGCGACGAAGGTCTCGTTTGTGTACTGTCGTTCAGCACCGCTGTTTTGTACGACTTTCCGTATGCCGCCGTCACCGCCGCCCGGCGACGCGCAGCGAACAACAGTTAACGACGAATCACGAGCAACGGATTGCAGGAGAACACATCGGAAGGATTCCGTCCCTCGTGGAACGCGTGGGTTATTCCAATACCTCGCGACGAGAACAATCAACGTGATTCCGCGACTCGGAGGTGAAAGGATGAATTCCCTACATTAGTGCGTTTGTCAAGCTGCCGTCTTCCATCAGTCCGTACAGTTAATGTTAGCTACTGCCCCGAGACGAGACACCGTTTAATTAACATCACGGAAGGTGCAAATGGATACCGCGTGCTCGTATTTATATCGCGTGTAATGAACATCGGCCTATTGAATGCAAATTTCGTCCATTTATTACGGCGATATGGTATCTCGTATCGCACGCTTATGCCGTCAATTATCGCGGGCCAATTATCTCAAATTAATTTGCGATCACGTGACCGCCGAGTCATTTGTCGACAGCAAATTACACCGAATTGCGTAAGGCGACGTTAGCTAGTCTTTCAATTTTTCGGAATGAAATTTCACTCAAAACAAGAATAAAAATATTGTCACTTGAAGGACTTGTTTAAATAATGTGCAAGTGTGTGAATGTATGATTAACGTGGTGTTGCAATGATTTTAGTACATTGAGTTAAGTATGGGAAGTCAGATAAATAGTGTATAAGTAATGGCAAAATAAGGCGTTAAGTAAGAAAGCAAGATTCAGGGTGGAAAATTGTGCATAGATAATAGAGATTGTAGCATCATAAGAAACGGATAATATACCCTCATAGAAATTTAATACTGTCAATAATAAATTGGCCAGTTATTTTTAGTAATTTTATTACAAATTACTATAGTAATAAGTAATAAAACTACTAAAAATTATTAGCAAATTTATTATTGACAGTATTACATTTCTATAAGGGTAGGTAAAGCGAGCTTAAATTAGTATCGTAATGCAGAGGAAATTATCGATAGAGAAAATGTATAATAGATAGTAATAGAAGACCGAAATATATATACAAGGGATATGTGTAGAAAAAAAGAGAATATACAAAGAAAAACAAAGAGAAAAGGTTTATATGGGATAAGAAAATAAAATAAAAGTATACGGAAGAAGAATGACACAAGGACTGATGCGACAAATATTGTAGGCAAGTAAGAAGATTGAATTGCAAAGAATAAGAGGAAAGTTATAGGAAATTAAAAACTCCTTAGTTTGAAGTATCTTATATGAAGACAATATGATATCCGTTAAATAAAAAAGTGTAATTAGACATGATAGATAGGGAAAAGGTGTAGGTAGTGCAAAGGTGGGGAAGAAAATTATGAAAAGAGATTACAGAGACATTTACATAACGAGGATAATATTGTAAACAGAGAGGCAATGCAGGGACATTACAATCTAGATAAGTAGAAATAAGAAATAAATGGATAATTATAAACCAAACACTCTTCTTGATTTCTTGGCTATGTAAGCTGAAAAAAAATATACTGACGCTGCCACTCGAAATCGCAAGAGTGAACGTTTTACTCAAAATTAGAGTGAATCCTGATTCTATACGAGCGAATGTTTGAAGATGAACGAAAGATAACTCGAATTCGAGTAACTCGGCCGTCGCTCTACTTTTCGAGTGAAATTTCACTTCACAAAATTTAGAGAGTACGATGGCCGCGATACTTCAGATTCCGGCGTTTCCGCGCGCTTACACGCGAAAACGTCCGGCGAAGCTTGCCGAGAAAGGGAGACTCGAAAGGGAGACACGAGAGCGAGAGTAATCGTTCCCGCAGGAAGAAAAAAGCCCCCGCCGGCGGGGGTTAGCCAGCAATCTCCCCGGCTTTCTTACTGTGCGCAAAAGTTCGGCCGTGGCCCCGGCGCTGGTCGATTTAAGCGGAAGTAAAACGCGAGAGAGTTCCGAGTAACACAGATGCGTTTGCCTCCCCCTCTCCCCTCCCCCCCTCGCCGTACTGCTCAACGAGTTAAACCGCAAACTCAATTGGACGTCAGAAAGAAACTCTGCAACAAATGGCCGAAGTCTGGCGCGGACGCGGGCCCCGGCCTCAGTCATTTGACGCCTCATTTCTGCCGCCACAAAAAGCGGGGTAACGACCAGAAGTGACTGCCACGACCCGCGCGCGAGTATCGACGTTCAACGTTTACCCCGGCTCTCTCTCTCCGGGTATCGCACGATGATGGGTGTTCGCGTGCACGTCGCTGAGCCCGCGAGCTGTGCGCCAAGTGGAAATTCAGTCGCGACAATCGCACTGAGATCTCGCGCAATAATCCTCCGCAACGCCGATAACGTGGCGTTTACTTCATCTTAGGCTGATTCTAGTCGGACATATTCACAACATATATGAAATGAAAAACGGTAGTGTAACAATAAAGACGTTGGCATCTTTCGCGGCTATTTTGACCTCTTGTGATCGAATAAAAGCTCAACACTCTTAACACCCTTCATAAATGTCAGCTGTCTACACTCTACACTGAGGGAAATGTCTGATGATACCAACCAGAATTCTATTTAGGTTTACCAAACGGTATGGTGAATTCATCTATACATTGTATAACAAGATATTATATTTAGTCAATGATACCAAACTATCTGGTGAGCGCATTGTCTAAGTAGCATTACAGTAATGCTTAAATACGTTTACCGCCTGGTACAGCATACAATTCATTAGGTGAATGTTATGAATACAGTTGTGGAATAGTGTTAGACTTCTTACCTAACCTAAAATCTAACCATATTATATATAATTTTCATATACTTACTGTATATAACCTTCATATATTTACTTCTAAATTCGTCGACATATTTTAAGAAATTTCATTCTTCTAAATATTTGACGGTTTCAGCATCTATTCTTTTATAGCACCGACGTCTTTACAAATTAGTATAGATGAAAACGAAGAAGAAACGCAGCGAGTAACAATTAACTATCGCGTCAATAGTATCACACGTCTAGAGAGAATTACCAAACTGTCTAGATGTCTACAATTAAATGTCTCGGTATTGACTACCAGATGCGTCGAGGCATCGTAATCAGAATATTGGATATGTGAACCAGATATCGCATATAAATTCACCATATTACTTTCATAAGACGAGTATAGTGTCATTCACCAAGCCATTTCTCTCAATGTAAAGTACAATCATTATATTATTCACTAAGATGCTATATTTATAAGGATTAAAGTGGTCCATTTTCCAAGCTCGTCATTCACTTCGGTATCCTTTCAACCTTTTGCGTAATAATAGAACGAAGTAAGTAGGAGACGTCCTACTCTCTCTCTCTTCTCTTTTTCTTCTTCGGTTTTTTTTAATGTTCCGTTATATTTACTTTTAATTATTGATAAAATTATATAATTCTTACTAGTAAGAAACTAGTTATAAACTACTGTTTTTTGATATTTTTATTAATTATATGATATACTTAAATTATAAGCAAAAATAAAAAAACGGTTTTCTCTGGATTAATTCATCTATACATAAACTTACAAAATTTAATTAAAAATTAAAAATAGCGAATCTAATATTGTAAATTAATTTTTTACAAAAATTATTTTTGCTGAAATTACAGGTACAGGATTTTTTTGGGTCGATTACGAATCTAAAATCCAATTTGCAAAATTCAAAATAGCGAATAGAATATAATGTGCCAGTTTTTTACTAAAATTTTTATTTTCGCTGATATTATATATATAGGAGTTATATAGGAGTTATTTGGAAATTACGAATATAAAATCCAAAATTCAATCTAATTTTAAAAATTTAAAATGACACCTTAACATAACGACAGGTTTTTTACGAAAATTGTTATTCCTAATTATTTGTCTCTTTTACATATATTTTTTTTTAATTTTTGGTTTTTGTAATTCTGTGTTACCTAATCTAATTTAACGTAATCTATATATGTATATATACGTAATGTGTGCATTATAAATATCATGTTGAAAATGTTATAATTATTTCATATAAAATTTTGAAAAACAATTGCTTCACATTGTATGGATACATAAGAAAACATAGCATAAACAAAACATTGCATAAACTGGTCTACCATATTCAGTCCGTCATTTTCCTCAAAAACGTATAAGCACAAATGTTCATAAAAATCCGTCTAGTAAAAAAAAATGCAAAATTAGTATTTTGTCGATAAAGTTTTCAAGTATAGCCTTCCTATAAGAACACATATTTTATATAATAATACTTTCCAAAACAACACACTCAATTGTTGCTTCTAAAAGCTATACAACAAATCGTGTACACATGTATACAGTAAACTAAATTCTCAAGTGATGTTGATCGTATTAATATTTTAACATCTCTAGAAGCATTCTATCTAAAGTGCAAAGCGTCAAGGAATTCAATACCTCCTAAAACTTTAATTCTCGTGGGAGAATCCACGGCATCGTAAAAAGCGTTATCGTATGTCATTTATTAAAGATAGTGTAACACATCGCAGAGAAAAAGAGAGAGATAAAGAGAAAAAGAGAGAAAGAAAAAGAGAGAGAGAGAGAAAAATATCATGTTGGAATGGTTTTACACAGCGTACTACACAGTTAATCTTTCCGTTGCCGTATTATTAGACTTTTTGCACGAGCAACTACAACACGGATTACGAGCATGATATTCATAGCGCGCATATACTTACATAAGTAACAAACCCCTGCACAAACGCTTGCACCCGCCATGATATTTTGAGAGACAACAGCTCCCGCGGCGGAACTTTGTGTACTAATGAAACGTCCGTGTCTGCTTGTGCTTAAGCTCTCGATATCTCTCGTTATAGGACGACGCTACATTTTTACAAACACGAAATAATCTACTTATGTTCTACCACATCTCCCTCTTTCTATTTATTTATCCATCTATCTACATTCCTGTACTTTCATCTCAAGATAAGCTGAACGCATTTAACTCCACATTCGATGCACTCACACCTCTTTTGGTTCTTTTCTTCAATTAATACTATCACTCGCTCATCACTTTACTTGAAGAATGTATCTATCGTGTTATGAAATATTATAAGATACAAAAACTATTAAACTTTCTTTTGATTTTTTTACAGTCCCGAGTTAGTATCAGAACGTAAAAATGTTGTTATTGGTGTGGTTGTGTATAAATAATCATAATAATATTATCTATCTTCTCTATTTATATTACTGTTTTAATAGATCGCTAAATCTACCCCCGTAGAAGTCAACGTCGGTAAACGCTAAACAAAAAATGCGATAATACAATACACGAAGGCCAGACCAGCCACTCTCGCGGAAGCGCGATCACACAAGGATTCCAATTAAAAGCCGAAGAGGATCGAATTCGCCGTGCCAGTAGAAACACGCACCGCGTAATTAGCGCCTTAATCTCCGAACGCTGAGGCAGCTTGGGCGTGCATCTGCTTGCCGACAGAGTCATTTAAAAATGCAGATTGTGGCGCGCGCGCTATGACCCGAGAACTTCCTAGTCAGCTAAATTCTAAGGGGATCGTTCACTTACTTCACTGTCTGTGCCGCCTCGTTAGCGACGCTTCTAATGTTCTCCATAATGTTCAACATTCGTACCGTACGCCGGATACCATCAGCTAATAAAGTCGCGACGGTGTATTGTGGCACGTTCGCCACCGAACGCGCGAAACGTAGACGCATTCGACGAGATAGCCGGATTTGGCCGCGACCCAAACCCGAGCAGCACTTATCGCGCACTTCCAACTTATCTCGCGTCAATTAAGGTAAGTGCCTCTCGCGCACACGGGACTCAAACGTCAGACTTATGAGCGATAAAGTCGATATCGTCATAAATGTATTAAAGTGCATTAAACCTATGCGTACCTCGCACTGAGAGACACCGCGCGCTCTTGATAGGTGTTTTCTCGCGACGTTAATTCCATTACGAATTCACACGTGAAATTAGAGCGCGGACCACTCCTGCGTTCTTACGCGCATTTTGAAATTTGCATACGTTATGGATTACATTAGTTGTGCAAAGAGAACGGTTCCTTTGGATTTAATATTCCTGATCGTCTGACTTGTGAATTTATTGGATTCTCAAACGACATATAAGGGAAGATGGGGACCCTTCGTACAGTTTTTGGAATTCTATTTTTCAAATTGTATTAAATGCTTTTAGAATATTCTCTTTAGTGTCAATAGATAATATACATATACAGTTACAATAAAAATATTTTAATAAAATAATAAATTTATATGTAAACGAATGAAACTTTTTTTTTCCAAAGTTGAAAATTGTACGAATGTACCCTGCAAGTGAGGTAGCTTTATACAGTTAATAGGGCACCTACACACATATGGGTTAACTTTGGACATAATTATAAAACACAAGAAATATCATCCCACATATTTATTAATAGCTAAAATTTAAATAAAGACGAACTTTTATAAACTTCTACAATAATAAATATAGCATTTTTTAATCTTTACATAAATATTCAAACGTCTTATTAAAACAATTTTTTAATTATCATGTAACTATAATACTAAATATTCAATTTGGTCAAGAACATAGAAATTTTACAATTAATCAAAGAATGTGCCCCTCTTGTGATTATATGAATGTACCCCAAAGTGAAGAGAAAAAATTATTTTTTTTTTATAGAATCCACTAAAAATATAATAAAATTTATGATCAAAACATAATCTTGAGAATTTCTATTTGCTAAAAAATTGTTATTCTCGCTTTTAATACTAATAAAAACTACTTAACAGCAGTCATATACTTTATATAATTATTCATATATCTTCATATAATTTAGTCAGAGAGCTCTAAAACACGTCACGTCCTGCTCTGTTGCTCACTGTCGCCGAACAAACGTCAAACTTTGCTGACATGTAGATACGTATAAAGACAAAATAAAACACCGTGTTCCAATTCTGCGCAGTTTTTAATTTATTACCGTAATGTATGAATATGTTCTGTGTACGAAAGGTCAATTTTCCTCTAATTTCACGTCGATTAACATCTGTTTCATTAGACTGAGCCATATGTTTCATGAAAAAGGACACTATTGTTTATAGAAAATAATATTTGATTTTTAACGACGCGAATAATATATTATTGGGTTACATTTTAAATTGTATTTTGTTGAATTAAATCATGTTATTTAATTGGAAAAAATATCGCCTTAAACGTTTCGTTTTGCATTTTAATTCACACTGAGAAAAAATTATTTAAAGATTTGTAGAATATAAAGTTTATTCATAGAAATAAACTTCACATCACATATAAATAAATATTCAAATATCTTATCTCAGAACATTGTTTGGACTAACCAACATGTATGATTATTTCTTCGAATTTAATAAAATATATTAAATTCTAAGAGAAGCCGTTCTCTCTGTGCATCTCAATCGATTTGTCGAATCATTAAATCGTCATCATTAAAATGCGTGTTGCCCTTCTTAAAATACCCGGTCTATTGCTTCAAGAAATTGAAGCGATCAATCGAATGAATTCAGTAGAAATCGAACTGACAATGTCGCGTGACAGTAATATTGTAACACAATTTTCATCGAATGTGCAGCAGAAAATATTTTCGTGTATTATAGATTCGATTATTTCAACACGTACATAACACGCGCACAAACGAATGAGAAACGTATATTCTCGCGATCCTTCCGCTCCGCGGCAGAGCGGGCTGATAGCTAATTAATCACGTAAAAAGTGATTTAATTAACGCGAAGATACCATATCTAATTACGGGCGCGAGAGAACGGCACGGACGGAGGTTCGTACCGCAAAAGTGCACATCGACAATTTCGCTCTCGACACTGCATTTCCCAGAATTCGTAGCGCGACCAGGAGAAGTGCATGTGCCAGGGCTTGCATGTGCACATGCAAACACGACACATGCACAGCTACGTGGTGTATCGCGTCGGTCGATGGATGGCCGACGTCTACACGTAACCGGGCAATCCGCGCGGTGTATTCGAGTGTGACGGCCGCTCTTGCATGTAATTTATTATGTGCATAATTAGGATAACGGATAACTTAACAACTTTCCGCTCGGAGCTAACGAGGGAGATGCGAGCGTGGAGATACGCCGACGACGGTTCAGGAAAACCGTGCGCTGGATTTTTAATTGACGGACTTCGATAATCAGTGCGCGCACGGAGATATGTCACGGTTACGCTATTAACAGCGATCCAAGATAATTGGTCTTGAGGCGACGGAATGCTCGAGCTGACGAATCGCGCCAATGACGTCATCTCCTCTTCTCGGTTCAGACGGTCATTGCATTCGCAATATTCGCGCAAAATTTCTATATCCGCGTGTCACGCGACTTCTTTGCGCCGAGAAACTTGGACTCTCGAAACTTCCTTATACTAAGAGAGCGCGAAGAAATTCCCAAAAGTCGTCAAGGTACTCCACGATTGTATGTAACAGCCATATAAAACGGACTCCTGCGCATTGCTGCAGGAGAGAGGGTTGGAGTTAGTATTAACCCTCTGCCTACACACTGGCTTACCGTAACCCATTTTGAAATACGCGCTCTTTTAAAGTATTAAGTAGTAGGGAGCTGTGACAATGGGTCTATTTTCTGTTCCTGCACTGCTGAACTGGTGCAATAAGTTACACGCAAAAAAAAATGATTTATTAATATCAGCTAAACCGCGGTAGCTGATTCAAACTTAGTCAAAAGGCTAATCGTTTAGCTGTCACTGTTAAGAATTGACTATGACAGCTAAGATGCATTTGCTATGAAATACAAATATATTAGGTGACATTAAAAATGCACATTATTTCAAATAGCTATGAAAATGGCAGTTATTCCTAAATTTCTTATCGTGTATTGAATATGCATGTATTAAAGAAGTTTGCCGTACAGCTACAATTATTTGTTACAGTCATTTATTTCTAGCAGCTAATATTTCTCGCTGTAGCGCCTAGTTTAACAGCGAATAAATTTAGCTTTGGTAGTATCGACATTAGCTATCCCTATTTCAGTGACACGTCTTTTCTGCCACAGCTATTTTTTAGCTCTGGAAGCTAGTTCTTTTCTGCATGTAGAGTGAGATAAGTATATTTTTTCCCTAACTTATTGCACCAGTTCAGCAGTACAGGAACGAAAAACAAACCTCTTATTCGATGATTCCGCAGAATCGTATAGCAAAACGTGTCTTAATGTCTTTAACTTTAATCCTGCAAAACCATGCTCTCATTGGTGCATTTACGAGTATCTGACAGGAAAATTTGGCAAACTTCGAATTGAAGATTCTCCAGGCGATGCTGCGTCCCGACATAACGCGGATTCCTACCATTTCTCTCGATTGGATGCATCGAATAGGAAGTTCTTTCACGAGTGAAAGTACTATCGTTAATGTGTGTGAACAGTTAAACAGTTGTGTGATATGAGAAATACGATTATTCACCGACGCTTAGTAAATAGAAATCTACTTTACCAGCCGCTAATAAATAAAAATATTTGATGATTTCGTACACTGTGAAATATTACCGTATTTGTGGCAAATTTCAAGTAACGACTATTACATATACGGATCTTACAATGTTGAGAGATATTGTTCAATCAAAAATTGATAAACTGATATTTCTGATCAAATTCCAATAAACTTTTATATCTGATCAGGATATCCAATTAAATTTTATCGAATATTTCTGATCATAAGGATTTCATAAAAAAATCCGATGAAAAAATTATAATCTAATATTTCTTATCGGATGTTTCCTGATCTATAAAAATGCATCGATATTTTGATCTGAAATATCCGTTTGTTAATTTTTTATTGCATAATTTCTCTCATTGTGACAGGATAAGCATTAGACTTAACATATCTTCTGTCTTTCAATCTTAACCGTCTGCCGTCCCACGAGAGTCTGTTTTCTAAGTCCAGGATAACATCTAATAAAAATCTAGGATAACATCTAGTAAAAATTCACAAGTTTCTTTTTCGTTTTTCTATAAACAAAGATTCGCTTTAACAAGTAAGGGAAGAGGATAAGGGAAGAGGGGAATCCTTCGGGATGCAAAGCGAAACAAAGCGAGCGTGCGGCATAGGAAGTAATATTCATGAGAGTGCTCGTAAATCAAGCTCTTCCCTCTGCTCCGACTTACGACTGATCGATAGCGTAAGCCCGTAACGCGGTGTACATTCACGGTAAACGGCGGACACAGCTTTTAATGGGGCGAATTTAATCCGGACAAGAGAGAGAGAGAGAGAGAGAGAGAGAGAGAGAGAAAGAGAAAGAGAAAGAGAGAGAGAAGAGAAGAAGAAGAGGGTGAGATGTGGCTACACTCGCGCGAGATATCTCGCATGTTGGACCATATGCCGCTACGGATTAGCAGCGAGCATTACGTGCAAAGTGTTATTACGAACGGCTGGAGGCGCCTTAATTAGTATTATTATCGGGATAATAATATGCGCACACGCGCGAGAACTCCGACACCTGGAATCCGACGTTCTCACGACGCCTTGTAATCGAGCAGTCGAAATAATCAGCGGGATAGCGGCGGAACATTGAAATACGATTTTAATTACTCGCCCGGCGACGACGCCCTCGTGTATCGCGATTACGGAACGGTGACTATTTACGATGCGTCCCGCTCGCGAAATCGTCGGACGAGATCAGAATATTTTGCAGGCCTTCGCTTGCTCGCGTCATATCTCAAGAAATATCAGTGGCATCAATTCACAGCACTAATTTACATCCTATTTATACATGGGAAATATACAATTGATCTCGCCATAACATAATTCAAGTCGACCCATGATGTGGGAAATTGAAAATTTGTCAATTTATGAATATATGTGAGTAAATAATATTTCGATTACAGAATAACGAAGCTTGAAATTGACGAAGAGAATAATCCGAATATAAAAGTGGCTGACATAATTTTACGGTAACTCGCGTGAAAATTTAATATAGAAGCTTTAGATTGATCGACAGCGTCAAATTCTCTTGTCAATATTACTTTTATCGTCAATTCACGATGTTCCATCATTTTTTATAAGTTAAATTAAATGTTTAATATCGTCATACGATCATCGTAAGTTTTATATATACTAGGAAGAATCAATGAGAATTGGGGAACAAAAATAGATCTAAAGAATAGATATATTTAGTTGACATACTGAGGTCTTTATCTGAGGTTCGCTGATTGGTTGGTGCCACTGTTTAACTAAACTATAACTAAAAACGTTAACGCTTTAAGTTATTTTCTATAACTAAACTCCTTTGTGGATAAAGGTATTTCTAAAAATGACTTTCTGATTACCTACACCGTAAAAACTAATGTGTTAAATTTAACACATTTTATGTGTCCCAAATCATCCACTCTCATTTGTGTTAAATTTAACACAAATGAGAGTGGATGATTTGGGACACATAAAATGTGTTAAATTTAACACATTTTATGTGTCCCAAATCATCCACTCTCATTTGTGTTAAATTTAACACAAAACAAATGTGTTAAAAAGTAACACGCATAATATGGAAAAAATTAACACAAGAATTTAACACTTGCCGTTAGGAATCACAGGTTGTATTAAATTGACATATTTAATATGTCATACATAGATTATGTCCATTTAATATTTTCATTTCATCAAAACCATAGATTAATACTTCTCTCAAATGTTAAAGTAACGTTTTATTTTAGTTAATTTAACATTATACATATGTCAATTTAACACAAACTGTGATTCCTGACGGTATTCAAGTGTTAAATTCATGTGTTAATTTTTTACATATTATGCGTATTATTTTTTACCACATTTGTTTTGTGTCTTTACACATAAATGAGAGTGGTTGATTTGGGACACATGAAATGTTAAGTTTAACACATCAGTTTTTACAGTGTACAAGCCACTTTCAGAGAAACTTTCATCAATAAAAGAGAGCTCAGAATACGAGCGTAAGTTTTTAGCTATATTAATACCAATATAAAGTGAGACAATCTTGCCAACAAAGCTATATATGTTCTTCTCTAGTGTACACTGAGTCTGTTTAATTTAACTTCAACTAACGTCACTTTCTACACATAGAAGAGGAAGTGCAATGCACGCAATTAAATCGAGTAAACCGTAACTGATGGCTCTCTCCAGTATGCATAGAGTTCACTGGATACGCGAGAACTGTGTTTCGACAGGCGGTAAAAATTCACATCCGCCTACCTGTGTCCCGATATTTATCAGAAACTACCGTATGCATACACACGCATCCTCGTTATATCACTAGAATAAGCGCGTTTTCAGACGTCATACTCTTCTTCGTCGACCGTCTTCGAAGCGCGTTCGATATCGACATGGTGCGCGCCATAAATGTCCCGTTGATTTACAATATTCCCTAAATACCCGGCATTTATCAACCGCAATCGAGAGACGCCCCGTAGCATATAGGTGTAATATATGCGCGCGAATTTCAGACAGTTAATCACGAGAAGTGCGTATTTTATTGCGAGATAAAATCAATGAATGAGACCTCGCGAACACGGGGACCGTTTCTCCTACCCTTCTTCAGCTCCCTCGTGTCGGCTAGTCCATCCCTTTAACTTCGGAGGGTCCCTTCCGGCCGGTGACGTAATGGACGCATAAATTATAGAGGCCGAAATATGCTAATGTTAAGCATAACTCACGTCGCCGCGCGCATCGAAGGGTTATAATCTAATGAAAAAGTCAGCATCTCCCCGCGCGGAAATCTCGAGAGTCACCGCGCCCCGCGATAATGGATCGGATTATACGACCGCGAATCTTTCTCCCAATACGATAATACGCCTGCTGAATTAATTACACGGCCATTAATTACAGCGTGCGAGCGTAATACGACCAGTTACTGCGGTATCGTCAGGTGCGAGGTGATAAATGTTTTCGTTCCGTGTAAAATATCGAGAACACCACACTCGACGAGTGCCATGAGAGCACCTAATATTTCCTGATCGTGCGTACGACATTATCAGTGTTGAAGCTGCACGATCGGAGAATATCTCGAAATTATTTCCGAGATTATTTGTTTGATACTGTTCAATACTGTTTTGTGAGGTTACGTTGCCAGTTTCGTCAAGCTATATGGCGTATTTTAAACCTTAAGGTTGACACTCTGAATCCCACGACGGAAAGGTACTTGGATTTAGAGCGGAGTTATGATTGTAATCGAAGTACCAAATTAATTCACGCACCTATATATTATGTACCAAAAATTTCCTGCGCTATGACTCTTATTAGCACAATTTTTCATTTAAAAAGCACGAACGAAGAATAAAATACTATTATATACTGTAAAAACTGATGTGTTAAATTTAACATTCATATGTCCCAAATCATCCACTCTCATTTCTGTATAAATTTAACACAAAACAAATGTGGTATAAGTAACACGCATAATATGTAAAAAATTAACACAAGAATTTAACACTTGAATACCATCAGGAATCACAGTTTGTGTTAAATTGACATAATATATAATGTTAAATTAACTAAGATAAAACGTTACTTTACTAACGTTACTTAACTAAGATAAAACTTAACTAAGGTTAAACCTTTTTTGTGTTAAATTGTATAATGTTAAATTAACTAAGTTAATGTTTTGTGACAAATTGTATAATGTTAAATTAACTAAGATAAAACGTTACTTTAACATTTGAGAGAAGTATTAATCTACGGTTTTCATGAAATGAAAATGTTAAATTGACAATCTATGTCTGACATATTAAATATGTCAATTTAATAAAACCTGTGATTCCTAATGGTATTCAAGTGTTAAATTCTTGTGTTAATTTTTTCCATATTATGCGTATTACTTTTTAACACATTTGTTTTGTGTTAAATTTACACATAAGTGAGAGTGGATGATTTGGGACACATGAAATGTGTTAAATTTAACACATCAGTTTTTACAGTATAGGCAAATCTGCCCATTTTATAGACAGAAAACCCGATTGTTGACCGTGATTAAATTAAAGTTTTTCTGTCTATTTGCTGTTCTGTTTTCATTCAGTAAATGAGTTCAGATTTTGTGCAAATCTTTCGAGTAACTGCAAGAGAAACGCGATATTTTGATTGGGATCTCATGTAGTTTTACACTTCAGTTACATAGACAACAGTTAACACAACTGTCCATCCGAGCTGTGATCCGTGTGTTTTTTTTTCTAAATTCACCAATGTGCGCTGGATTGACGTCTCTTCGCCGATTTTTCTTGAAAACGCAAACCAGCTTCAAGGTAGGCTAATACGGCGACGCGATGGTTCAATCCGCGTGCATATCCGCACGGCATATCCTCACGATTTCATCGCAATTCGCGATGCTCCGCCCGGAGGAAGACGCACGTGGCTGAAGTCGCTCTGACCAAACGTGTAATGGAACGCACGCGTCCGTTCTTGTCGCGGCCCTTGTAATTGGTAGCCGTGCGCGAGAAGAACGTGCGGAAGAGACGCCGCAAAGAGAAATTCACTCTCGTGACGCGCAGAATATGTTTCGCGTGCATGGCTTCTATCACCCCATCGCGAATCACTGTAAATCCCAACGCGGATTAGTTCGCTCGTATTTTATTGCGTGCACGCTTTTGTCAGCGCGACGGGTTCGCTGCGTGCGGATGCCTATTATTTGTTTAGTAACCGTAAAAAATTTTATTTTATAAACTATAGACAACTTATAGCAACTTATGGTCTCTCAAAATTATTGTAACTCTCTAAATACGAATAAAATTTACCCAGACCAACTTTTCAAACGTTCTTAAAAACATGTGTTTTGTCTTTTTTATTATAACTTTTCTCAACTTCATTTAGTCGAAAAAATAATGTATCGAAAAAGATGCTTGGGTTAGGATGCTCGACTTGCTGAACAAAAAATGTGATAGGCAAAAATCTAACAAGGAAATACCGCGAACCCGAACTCTTTGATTTTGAAATACTTTTGTGAGTATGTAGAGTAAATCAATACATAAATAATGGTATATTCCGTTTGTGCGGTATTCCAATCTAAAGGTATTTAAAGGTATAATTTACATTCTTAAAGTAAAAAGGATGATTTCATTTTTTCGTTTATTATTCTTAAATTAGAGGAGATAGAAAAAATCTTTCGAATAAAAGTTTAATGGTAAATTAAGTGCTATAAATTGACATAAGCATAAATAAAAAAATACCTTTTTTATTGTAAAAAAATGTTTATAGGTATTTTTTTTATTTATGCTTATGTCAATTTACAGCACTTAACTTACCATTAAACTTTTATTCGAAACATTTTTTTCTATCTCCTTTAATTTAAGAGTAATACACGAAAAAGTGGAATCATCCTTTTTACATTGAGAGTGTAAATCATACCTTTAAATAGCGATAAAACACAAATGGAATATACCGTTATTCATGTATTGATTTATTTTACATAAAAGTGTCAAAATCAAAGAGTTCGGGTTCGCGGTGTTCCCTCGTAAGTAATGGACAGTTATTGAGCTACAACCACACAAAGTTTTTCAAACATGAAAAACTTGGGCTGCAAAACGGCCAATTATCTCAAAAAGTATTAGTTTATTGGAAAAACGTTTAAAACAAAAATAGTAGAGTTTAAAAAAATCTATTGGCTGATGATATTTACTTGAGTTTTGAATGACTCTGAAAAGTTCCGGCAAGATCAACATGAAAATCTTCAGCGGAAATCCCTATTTTTTATCGCACATTTGTATAGCTGAAGTCAAGACGTTTTTAAAACTTTTGATAAACCTTTTTTCGTCAAAAACTTCCTATGTTATGTGTCTTCAAAAAGTACCGTCGGCATTAGCATTACTCAATACTTTTTAATTGGCCATCTCGCAGCCCAAGTTTTTCATGTTTAACTGGTTGTAGCTTAATAACTGTACATCATTTAGATTTTTGCCTATTACATTTTTTGTTTAGCGAGTTATAAGCTACAACATATGAGAAAACTATTTACTGGGATGGATTTTTCCACATGATTAGTGCGAGGTTCTTTCCGTAACTGCAGACGTAAGACGTAAACTTGAGCTGAAGAAATAGAAATAGTAGTGTGACTAGAACTTAATTTGAGCAACTAGAATTTCAACCAGTTGGATTCTAGTCAGTGGCGTAGCCAAAGAAAAGTCGAGGCGGATTGTACCTTTTATTTTTGACGAAAAAAAAGGTCATTCGAAAAAATTTTTCTCACACTTAGTGTAACCCAGAAAATTAACTTCGGGGGGGGGAGGCTGCAGCCCCTTCAGCCCCCCCTCTGGCTACGCCACTGACTCTAGTTACTTCTGCATAACAGTCAGTTTTACGTTCCCTCTCGATAAAATCCCCGATATGAAGACGACTTTAACAGTCTTTATGCAGATATAAAAACATGCGATGGGAAAATATTATATCGATAAATTGAGAATACGGCAAACGTATTCTCATTAACGACAGTCCCTTTCGCGTAATTCGGAATAGCGAGGAGAGTCAGCGAGCGAGGGGCTTCATCCGACGCTCTTTATGCTTCCATCCGAAACTGTGCCGGAGCGCGAAGGACCGAGAGGAAAAAATTCTCATCAACGCGCTCGCGGAACAACGACCCGCGCGCGCTACCGTATGTACATAGTCGCCCTGAGCACAGGCTCTCTTAAGCAGCTCTCCTCTTCCCTTTGACCCTCAGAAATCCGGCGGACTTATACAGCGCGCAGCGGTTCGTCTTTCCACGGCCTCGGCCACCGTGGAAAATCCGTTTTCTGCCCTCTTTCCGTTTTACTCCTTTTCCCGCGGGCAGAAGGAGGCACGGGAAAGGAGGTCGTTAGTCAAGATAACGAATTAAGGCGGGATGAAAGGTGGACAAGAGGAGCGAGAAGGAAAGAGGGGTCCCCAGCCTTCGTCGCCCACTTCTTTCTTTCCTCCCGCACAAAGGTGCGGGTTACATTCGGTTCGTCGGTTTGCCCGATATACCTAATCGCTGAAAATCTGCATAATGGTCAGTTGGCGTGTCACGAGCGCGTCTACCCTCTTCTTCCTCTGCGTTCTCAAACAACCGGAATTATCGCCCTGCATATCCACGATTATGGCGGAATGAAAAATTCCTGGCTTCTCATCGATTACTATTAACTTCTTTAGCCTAGTATTACACCGAGGGAACGGCAGAGGACACACTTTGTGCGCACCTACTTCTATTATTAATATTAAAATTTTATTACGTCAATAATGAAACAATAACGTCTGTGTAACGCGACGATATTATTCTGCCTCTTTTCCGATATTGTTCTCTCTCTTCTCTGGAAAGTGTCAGTGGCGCAAAGGAAGAGGTATTCGCGATAATTAATTCCCAACGTATTCCGCGTTATATTCTGATAAATTCGATCGCGGCTTGCTCTTATTGTTATAATTAAAGAGACTTAATTCTCGTGGCACAGCCCGGTTTAAAAGATTCCAACGTTGTAGGATCAAAGCGTCTTTGCTGCTGTTGAGCGCGTTTAATACAACTTTGCTAAACGAAGCCAGCTTTCTCGATGGGACGTTTGTTATATCCGATATTGAGATACGTGTGTGTGTGTGTGTGTGTGTGTGTGTGTGTGCAAGAAGCCGCAAATTAATTTAAAACTTAAGTTTTAAATGGAATAGTTTGAAGGAATCCGGGGATAGTCAAGAGGAATCAATTACAAAAACGAGGGAGTTTGGACTAATGTACAAAACTTGACTTCATTTTGGACTAAAATGTGTCTCTAATTTACAAGTATGTGAACCACTCAGTCCTAAACTGTCTTGCTTCTTACCTAATCTAAGTTATTCTGACTTCGTTAATCCTAGTGGCACTATTTCATTGGCCAAATCATTTTCTCGGTCTCCTTGCAAGATGTTTATATCTCGATTTGTAATTATCATCTCTCTCGCTGAATTTCTCATGTTTATCACATCTATTACCTACTTTTCGCTTCGTTTTTACTTACTGTGTATTTCAGCCTGTGCGATTATTTATAAAGCGAAAACGTTTTTCCAAAATTTGATTGTTTATTGGAAATATTTAAATGTCTATTATGAAGATGCATATCACAGCTGTGATATGCGCATATTGATTTTTACATTACAGCGTTAAACAAGATAAGTGAGCTATCAAACATGCACATCTCGCCATCTGTCCAGTATCAACTGAAACTAGTTGATGGAGATCGGTACAACAGTTCATAAGAAGAGAGAGAGAAAGAGAAGTCAACCGCAACAAATATTTTGGACCTCAGAAATTTAATTCAGCGATTAAAATTTCTCACAAGTTCGTTCACGTTTTCATGCAAATTGAAAATCAAAATGCCTGCGTATAAACTATTATTTTCCTATATCCAGAACAGCGCTATGCGAGAATGGAGTAAAAATATAAATTCTATATTGTACAAACAAATTTTATCATGCACGTGAAATATTCGAATTAATAATTTTTAAATTCAAATAAACTAACGATTGTGCATAAATAATCCACGCCAAAATATACAAGGCGTTTCAAAAATAAACGGCCAAACTTGAAAATCATATTCTATTCACCATAAGGATGAAAAAGACCATATAAACATGTATTTGGAAACGCTTCTCTATCAAATTATAAACATTTTTTATTTCTAATAGACTTTGGCAAGCATGTCTGTTAAGTTGCAGATTGGTAGAGAAATATCAATTATGTGTATGGTCTGCGTGTTCTCCCGATTTAAATTTTGGGGAATTTTGCTTATATATATATATATATATATATATATATATATATATATATATATATATATATATATATATATATATATATATAT
>NW_022639745.1:0-34841 GCF_010583005.1 Odontomachus brunneus | reverse complement strand
TATATATATATATATATATATATATATATATATATATATATATATATATATATATATATATATATATATATATATATCTTAATTCATTAATTTGAAAAGAAAGTATTTTCGAATAGTTGATATGAACATTTTTACCTTTAAAATAAGTAGACTATACTTTTATAATTCAACTAATTGTTTATATTGATCGACGACAAAACGGCTTTTGCAATGAATTTTCTTTATTGAAACGCACAAGTATACCTACATAATCATTCTATTTTCTCTACCACACCTGTAAAGTGTATTTCCACCCAGTACCTAATAAATTATTATCACGCGAATGAGCGGGGCATTGTTCACACAGATTTGCCAACGTATATGCGCGCGCGTTCGTGTGTATGTGTGTGTGTCGATGCGAGAAGCTGCAAGAAGAAAGTCACATTGTCTAGCTCAAACGGGAATAAGACACGCGGCCATTCGTTGCGGGGGCACACAATGGTGAACGATGACGGACCATTATTCACGACGACGAGAAAGCCGAGCTCTTAAAAGTCCCCACGTCCGGCGGACCGGCAAGAAGCGTCCCGAAAAATCCGATTTTCGCCCGCGCGGCTCCGACCGCCCCACGGAAGAAGCACTCGCGCTGGAAGATGATCTTAAATAATTACGCGAATCAATCCTGCCGCGACACAAAATCGAAGGGCGTCTCGCGGCCACCGACTACTATTCTGCGCAGCTTCTTCCATCAACTGTAAGACCGCGCGTGCACCGCCGTTTTAAAAGCATCTATCATTTAGAGCCCCATGCTTTTCTCGTTTAACGCTGATGTTCGTTATCCTTCGAGGATGCGAGCACTTAGGATTCAATGAAAGATGCATACAAAATATGCGTTTGTTAGCCCTTAAAGCGAATAGGGGAGACATTTGCGTGTACGAATACGTTTACTAACTTTGCATTTCTTCTCATCCCGACATTTCTAAGGCTTCGTATGTATTCAAGACACTTAGGCTCAGTAGCGACAGAATTGGTCAGTTAGTGTCGGAATATCAGCCGAAGCAAATTGATTCTAGATAGATGTTCCATTCCCCTATTCATTTAACGTATATTCTTTACGTGAGTAAGTGAAAATTTGTATTTTTCTTTTTATATATTGTTTTATATAATTATTGTATTTCAATAGTTTTTCGAGTTATTTTCATGTATAATATTTAACTAATGTGGTATTTTTTCAATTTTGATGAAATCATTAAATAGGACAAATATATCGTTTATAATATAATTATATAATATATTATATAATTATTAAATATTGTTTACTTAAATCAGATAAACAATATTTGATTTAAATAAAGAGAATTTAGATTTAAGTAAATATGTTAATGGCACCCATCAAAGAAATATTTGTTGATTTTAAGGTAATTTTTCTCTCAGTGTACAAACGATTAACAAATTTTTCGTAAATGTACATTTTCTTGTGCTTTTTGTGCTTCTTACTTTATTTTCGTATTTTCGTGCAAATGTTTTTTTTTAATGTTACTTAGTCTTATTTACTTACACAAAAATACACCATTTTTATGTGCTGAAATAATTGAACCTTTCTCAAGATACTATAATAAACTATTTTTTTTATAGTTAATTATTATAATCTTGGATATAAAATCTCAAATATCTTTTTTAAGAAAAATTGCAAAAGTTATGATTTTTTTAAAACAAAATAGCTCATTTCATAGATTCTTGTTCAAAAAAACATTACAAAAATCATATGCGACTTTATTTTTTCTCAATGATCTTATAATCTATTAATTAATGCTTGAAAGAAGCTACATGAATTTTCCCAAAAATTTTCAACAATTTTGAGTTAAAGAAAAAAGTGTGTTGGACATGAGAAACCCATTATTTACTATTAAGGCACCTATTAAAAGTATCCGTACGTACAAATGATTTTATTTACTTTAAAGGTTAACAAACTTTTCTTGTTCAAAAAAACGTTACAAAAATCATATGCGACTTAATTTTTTCTCAATGATCTTATAATCCATTAGTTAATACTTGAAAGAAGCTACATAAATTTTCCCAAAAATTTTCAACAATTTTGAGTTGATAAAAAAAATGTGTTGAACATGAGAAATCCCCTATTTACTATTAAAGCACCTATTAAAAGTATCCATACATACAAATGACTCCTCTATTTACTTTAAGGGCTAACAAACGCAAATTTTATATGCATCTTTCATTGAATTCTAAGTCTTGCACCTTTGAGGAGTAACGAACATCAGCATTACACGAGAAAAACAGTTAATTGGTAGGACGTTTCTCGCGCTTTGTCCAACGTGTCTTCGGCGAAAAAGCGCAATTTCCGTGCGAAAGCAGAAATCATATAAAGGAATGCAACAACGCAAAACGACGGGATGAAAGAACGCGAAGATGCGAAGGACAGAGCGTACATTGCGTTCTCGCTGTCGTAAAAGGGAGATGTTTGTTCTCGGGGAGAAGCCGCGGTGTCGAACGATCGATCGAACGTGGATTTCGACGGCGGGGCATAAATCATCGCGGAGAGTCGTTCTCGGCGTTCGGCCAGACGAGCTTAATATGCAGGTAATGCATCGAGACAGCAGGGCACTGACAGTCCATATTAAATTCTTAGCGGGCAGCGCGCGTCGCACTTAATGTCGCTCATTAATCAATGGCATTGTGCGCGGCGCGGTAAGTCCGGTCCAAATGTTTCGACAGAGGACTCTTTCTGTTTGAGCGAACAGCGCGCGCTTGTGTGTTACCACGACGGTGCACGCAACGCATGGCACATTACTTACAGAATGTGGCATAAGTTATGAGATCTCGTTGTATTTAAAGCACGGTGCGTCAGTTTGTTCATAAGTTATACACACGCTACGTCTTCACTTATTCGACATTCCTCATTTTGTTGGAATATATAACGCGCAATCTTTCTTTTGGTATTTCAAAAGTCTCCAAGTCTTAAAGATAAAAGAAGTCAAATTTACGACGTGAGAGGTATATCAACTCTACATGACACACTGAGGTCATTTGTTATTCCATTTGATTTTTTAATTTTGAATTAAAACCCGAAAACTAGTGTGTGAAATAAGGGCTTTTGGTTCACGCACTAAAGACAGTTATAATTGGTGGAAATATGCGAGATACTTAAACATTGTTGAGCCATTTTCAATTACCTGTCAGATATAACAAGAAAAGGCAAAGTTGCTATGGAGTCGTTTGCCAGATTAAAATGTCAAAATATAAAGTAAAGATGTGAAATAAAGATGATTTTTTGTTACATTTCGGTTCTTTATATTAAATATAATATATAAGAAAAGTTTTATGTAAATAGCATATTTATTTTTTGCTATATATATTTTATACGTGATCAAAGTTTCAGTACCGTCAAACTCTAATAAAAAATGTTTCGGATATAGCTAATGTTTATAATAATTTTGATAAAATTCGCATTATGATAGAGATTGATATACTGCAAAAACTTGAATTAATGATTTTATCCGCTTCTTAATTGAAAAAAATGATCTATTTTCGTATACTCAAATAATTACATTTTTTTGACAAATTGAAATGTATAATATTTCTCTTTTTTTCTTAAAGATTTAAGTATTGATAAGAAAATCCTGAAGTGTCTTTCTTATATTCATTTTCAAAATGTTACAAATTTTAATGTAAACTTATATGTTTTTCATTGCGTTTCTTTTTATATTTACAATAAAATAAAATACTTTAGTAAATATTTGCAATCATTTCTGTTCGAAAATTCTATTCTACATATCAAGGTGTGTATATTTATAATTTTTTGTAGATTTTTATTAGCATTTTTATAAAATATAAGTAAGTAGAGGCAAACGAGTCCAATATGCCAAATTAAAGTACCTAAAACATATATCGCGTGCGAGTTAATTCTGATTCACAACAACGGAGAAAAAAGGCTGTAATGAATACCAAAGTTATCCGCCCTTATTATCTGCGATCCTCTCTCGAATCGAAGGACTCATCATCACCGAAAAACATAGTATTTCACGATGAAAATAGCACACGGTCCTACATTTTCTCCCGATAAATCACGTTCAACGTGCAAAATAACACAAGCGTAATTAAATTTCCTTGAAATGTTTTTGAACGCCAGGAAACGATCGACGCGGAAAAAATTCCAGCGTTCACGTCGAAGACCCTTTCGAAACGCTTCCACTTTCACGGGTCTGCACGATATCAAATTACATTTACGAGTCTACGAGACGACATGTCGGATGCCCGACCTGCCATCCGTTACAATCGCGGGAAAATGTTTCTAACATTTTACGGAGTGACAGTCGCGGTCCGGTTCGCCGCGACCCCGACTATCGCGACGTGTCGGGGATCACAAAAGCGGACGGCAATAAAAATCGGGCCGACGCGTATCTGCTAGGCGTGCGTGTACACGCACCCTCTCTGTCACCGCGGTGTCGTCGGCAACGATCTCCCCGTTCATTCAGGGAATGACGATCGGAACGGAGGCGGGAGCGTGAGGCGACCAGACGGGACAATACCGGGACGCGTCCCGGACGCGAGTTTCATTCTGCCGCGCGTCGCACTGTTTAGAACCGAAAACGTGCACAAAAGCCGGCCCGCTTTCATATTTCTGCCACGGCGCGTAAGTCTCGCGTGAATTCGCGTCGATACGCTCGCGACCGAAAAGTTACTCCCTCGCGAAGGGTGGCGCGATCGCAATGTCGGCGGCCCTAGCCATTGTCTCCGTCGTGTTTACGTCCGCGCGACTGATTACAAGCCTTCGCGAGTTTTCGCCTCTGCTCTCAATTTTTTGTTTTTTTCAGTTGTTTCTTTTTTTTTTAACGTCGAGAGCAACCGCGCACAGGGTCGTATATCGATCGCGATGTCCTGAGTGCATTGTGAGACTTGTGCACAGGACAACACAGCTAGAGAGCGTATAGAGAGAGAGAGAGTTAAGAGCGTGGATAAAACGTCCACAGTAGCCGACATTCACGAGTTTTCTCGGCACCCTTGATCCCAGCAAATATCAAGATGCACAGGGATTTATTAATTATTTGTCATTATTATTTATTATCTACTCTTAGAAAGGGAGCAAGATAGTATAAGGCATTATATGGATATGTGTACAAAAGAATGGTTTAAAGAGTTAGGAGGAGATCTTAGTGAGATATGGAAAAAGATTTAGAATGATGATTTGAACGAGATAAAAAGTAATATTTTATGGAAGATTTAGAGAGAAAGAGACAAGAGATTAAAAAAATAAAAGAAAATAAAAAAAAAAAAGCCGTGAGAATAAGAAAAGATTAATATTGATTGCAGAGTACAGAGGAAAAAGTGTAGGAAATGTGTAATGGAAAATTTGAGTAATAATTTACTTAAGGAGAAAGGAAAAATAGATTTAGAAAGGGATCACGAGGTGACGTATATGATATAGAAGTAAGTTAGAGGAATAAAAAGACATTGTATGTTATAATAAAATGGAGTTAAAATAAAGTTTGTGATATTAGGTTAAGAAAATTAGTTTGTATAAAAAAGTGATAGAGAAGTATGAAAGAGTGAATGTGGATAAGAAGATTTTAAATCAAGTCCCTTCTTGACTAAAGTAATAAATACATATATACATATTATTTACTCTTACTCATCTTTTTTTAAAATCTCATACATCTTAATACCCGACAATATCCGTGCAAGAGTGCCGACTACTCCTATTACTAGCTACTACTACGCTTCTCCCCAGAGTTGGGAAAGTTACTTTTTAAAAGTAACTAGTTACAGCTACGGTTCCTTTTGCTGAAAATGTAACTAGTTACAGTTACAAGTTACTGGCTATGAAGAGTAACTCGTTACAGTTATTCAAAACGTAACAAGACGTTACTTTTAAGTTTCTTGACATGATTGTAAATTATTATTGTAAATACAGATCTTACATTTTAAGCTTTACTAAAATGTAAGAACTGAATTTTATAATTAATATCTATCACATTAATTAGTCAATCCACTTAACAAATTTCAAATCTATACTTAATATAATAAAAATTTAATGATAGCTTGTAGAGATAAAGAAATTTAATCACATGCTCCATAAATGCTCATAATGCTCCATATGTTGATAAATTTCTCAAATAGCACAGAGAATTTAAAGAGAATTCAGACGTATGTCATATACCAACCAATTCTGAGTTCATTTTTAGATGCAAAAAGAATTCTTTTCACTGTACTAAACTCTGAAGAATTCTTTTTCTGAAAATGAACTCAGAATTGGTGACATACGACTGGATTCTTTTTTAATTCTTTTTGAATTCTCTGTGCTATTTGGGTTATTAAATTAATATACGATTACTATATAATTTTAATTTTATTTTATGTTCCCCAAGTAACTATTAAAGTAACTGTTAAAAAAGTTACAAGTTACTAAAAATAAGTAACTAAGTTAAGTTATAGTTACCGAAAAAATGTAACTGTAACTGTAACTTTGTTACAAGTAACGAGTTACTTCCCAATCCTGTTTCTCCTTATTTGCTTGCAATACGGTTTGAACACTTGTTTCTCGATGCAGTTCGGGACGCAGCAGATGTCCAATGGAGAGCTTAACTTTAGGGAATTATTCAGAACAAGTTCTCTCATGGACCATCGGCCGTATTCCGAACTACATCGAGAAAAAAGTCTTCAAACTGCATTGAATTCAAGTGTATAACCAGTGTGACTTGCGTTATTGCAAGCAAACGCGCTGAGATTGACAAAGGAGCGCTACGTTACACTGAAAATGCATGAGTCATGTTTGCTTAAAAAATATACCGAATCTACTTGCGATTACTGCATGTTAAAGTTATCGAAACAGATTGTAAGACATTAACACCCTGTGTGGTAGAAATGTATGCAGTTTGCGTAGCATACCAGCCCAATTATTATTTATTAATTAATTTTTATTAATTGAAAAAACACTGCGTAGGAACTAGACAAGAACTTGATTGAGTTTCATTTAATTTGCACAATGTTTATCGTGAATAATTTTAAAACATATTTACTTATACTAATACAAAACATTTTCCAAATAAAAATATACATTTTTTTTAATCTTGGGAAAAACTTTCCATGAAAATTGATTAATCTATTTAAATAAAAGGAAATTTAAATTTAAGTAAAAATATCATTAGTATCCACCAAAGAAATATGTATTATTTTTTTAGATATTTTTTCTTCCGGTGTAGAAAAGCATAAAGTATCTAAGAAGTAGTAAATACTTATTCGGTAGATACTATATATAATAACATATTTACTTATACTAATACAAAATATTTTCCAAATAAAAATATACATTTTTTGAAAATCTTGGAAAAAACTTTCTATGAAAATAATTGGTTAATCTATTTAAATAAAAGGAAATTTAGATTTAAATAAAAATATCATTTGTATCCACCAAAGAAATATATTTTTTAGATATTTTTTCTCGCGGTATAGAAAAGCATAAAGCAAAAAAAAAGAAAATAGGGCAAGGAGAATATTATAACAATATTAAATTCTGTAGCAGAGATGAACGTTTCCATACATTAATTATAATTTTATGTAATGCTTTCTAAGAGAGAAAAAGAGAGAAACATATACGTGTTGCAAAATGTGCTGCAGTTGCATGTGACAAAGGAGGCAAAGCGTGTAGTTGTTAAACGGCATTGCAGCCTACCTTAAACGCGATTCCGTTTCGCAGCCTCGATGGCGCATATGCATAGAATCGCGTAATAGGTCGGATAGCCAAATTTGCATAGTCATATAGTTAAGCGCATAGCTTGGTAGACCAATTAGGAGCTTTGCATAGCGACGTTGTTCAGCTAAAAGTCGGTGGAGAGGAATTGTCTCCAAAGGATTAAGGTTTGGCCGTAAATAACGTTTATTAATTGAAACGCGGTATTACACGTTTACGTCTATGTGCCGATACAAACCTCGATCCGAGCCGATATATATTTTCGAATGAATAAAAATAAATTCACTATTGAACACATTGAGAGATAGAACTATCACACGTGCTGATAAAACGACCCTTATCTCACCAAATGTATAAGAATTCATTTAGTTCTTCATTATTTTCCATATTTAATCTATACGTTACATCCTTAGTGTTTTATTTAGCTTACTACTTTCCTAAATTCTCCGTAATCTCTGTTCCTACTTTTCCGCCTTGAATTATCTACCTTAAATCTTAAAGCTCTCCCACGTCTTATAATTCCAACTTTCTCCTCCTATCTTTTCGACGTAATCCTCGTGTATAATTACTCCACAGCCAGCTCCGACGAGACGAACTTCGGCCCGCAGCGCAAAAATCAATGTTTTGCTTTTATTTGTGTGTTTTTTGTTTCGAACATCGTCAAAAGCGCACGGTGCAATTCTGTAGCAGCGATTAAACTCGAATTACACGCGTGGGCGAGAGTGGCCGCGAAAGGGCGCATTCGGCATAATCGAAGTATCGCGTGCCACCGTACGTACGATAATTCCATTACGCGAGAGAACAAATGTACCGCGAATATACGTGCGCACGCGGCGCGGCGGGAGCCTTTTATCAGGCGCGATCTGATAATCCACCGATCGGCGGCGGCGGTGGCGGCGGCTAAAAGCGGCTGCGTGAGCTACGCGGCTAATTCACGTCGCGTGAAAAACCGGCGTTGCAAGCTGCATAAAATATGACCGGCAACACGACGCGACACAATCGCGTCCGCGACGCTTGCGTAGTCGGCATGTGAGTGAGTGAAATATCTCGTTTGAGGTTCACCTGTTCGCGATCCAAAATACGAGACTTTAGCCCTGTTCTTGTTGGCAGCGCTATTGTGCAGCCAAAAAGAACAGATCATTTGATTCTTTGAGTTTCCGAGGGTAATGAAGCCTTAAATCACACACATGAAAAGAGGAGAATATGTGCCAATGTTGGGTATTATTCGGTTAAAGTTTTCTTTGAAATAATCAGCAATAATTGAGATTAATCGACTGTCATATCTAATTCATTAATTAATTTTTCACTAATTGATTAATTTTGATTATTGATTTGCCGATTATTTTAGTAAAGGAAAATTTTTAATGCTCGACACTAATATGTGCTTGCATTTACGGAAAAAAAAATATATATATAATAATAACATTTTAATTTTAATTATATATTATATTAATTTCATCTTAATCATGTCAGTTCTCATTTGATTTGTGCAGAATGACTGACATGTTAAGGTTGTGCGGTTTCAGACTTGGTTGGAAAACGGTTTAGACAGAATGAAGTAGGAATTCCACCAAATTGTCAAAATTGAGAGTTACTACTGACACCCAGTAATTATATTATTAATGATTATTAGACTTAGAGCCGGTTTTTCAATAGCAGCTTAAACTTGGATTCAAGTTTAAACTCTATTCTAACAATGCGTTTGTTTTGTTTAAACAGAGTTTAAGTTGAAATCTAAGTTTAAACTATCATTGAAAGAACCGGCCCTTAGTTAGATGGAATGCAAGTATGTGGATATAATTAACAGGGTACGTGTGTTTGGAATTATTACATTAAGTATATATATTACATATAGAAAGTCAGATAGGGGAAATTATGTTGAAATAAATGCGTAGATAGTGTGTGAGTGAAGACGAAATAAGATGTTAAGTAAGAAGGCAAGATTCAGGATGAAAAAAGTGCATAGATAATGGTGGTTATGGTGTTATAAGAAACGGGTAGTTAGAATAGTGTAAGTAAGCTTAAATTACTATGGTAATGCAAAGAAAATTATCGATGCAGAGGGAATGTGTAATAGGTGACAGTAGAAGACAGAAGTAAACAAGAGATAGAGGAAGAAAAGAATACAAGAAATGAAAAGGAAAGATTTGGTTATCGCGTGAATTGAATTTGTTACCGTGTAAAAGAATATGTTTTAATTCTGGAGATAAATGACCAACTAATAAAGATCATAATACAAATTGTCGGCTGTCGACTTTCAGAACTGATCAGGATACAGCAGAGAGAGAGAGAGAGAGAGAGAGAGAGAGAGAGAGAGAGAGAGAGAGAGAGAGAGAGAAAGAGAGAGAGAACACATTTTTATTTTTTAATAATAATAGCCAAATGTATCACACATACAGAATAGATGACCGTGATTCGCAAATTTGAGCTGTTGGGAATATTTCAAGCACTTTTAATATTTCAATGCAAAAAGTAATATATTTCAATTATGTAAATCGTATGTGTCTGGAACAATCTATATACGGATATACGTTAATATTTTGTTAAGCAGAAATTAAATAAGTAATCTCAACATTCCACGCTGTTCCGCATTGAATAATTCGTTAAACATATCGTGGAAAACTTGCAAATAGATCCCTGGAACTGTGTGTGTATTGTGTGTGTGTGTATGTGAAGCAATTATAGTTATATATAATTTTCTTGAGATATGCATTCCGATTTTTGTACGGTTATTTACGTTCGTTATACGTCGCGTTTCATGAATCTCATCGAAAAGTTGCGGAATTTTCGAGAGACTCACGCGTAATCCGCAGTAAAGTCGCAGCATTACATGGCAGCGAACTTTCTTAATATAAAGTAAGGATAATTAACGCGCCTCTCTAGCTTTAATAATGAACTTCATACGTGATCCTTCATCTTGCGCGAACTGTGTCACTCTGCACAAATCAAGTGAGAACTGACATGATTAAGATGAAATTAATATTATATGTAATTAAAATTAAAATGTTATTATTAAATACTTTTTTCCGTAAATGCAAGCACATACCAGTGTTGAGCATTAAAAATTTTCTTTTATTAAAATAATCGGCAAATTAATAATAAAAATTAATCAATTAGTGAAAAAGTAATTAAATATGGCAATCGATTAATCTCGATTATTAATTTGCTGATTATTTCAAAGAAAACCTTAATCGAATAATACTCAACATTGGCACATACTCTCCGCTTTTTGTGTGTGTTGTATGCGTGTGATTTAATCTTTCCTTGATTCATATATTTTTCATATATAAACATTCTATGTATATACAAACATAACTCGTATAATGATATTTTTGTTTATATAGCGGAAATAGAATTGCAATGAAAACGCGTTCGTGTGTGTGTATTTTATATGAAACGTAAATTCCAATAAATCGTGAACGAAGTGGAAATCGTGACGCGAATAGATCGTCGGGGGAGGGGAAGGGGTCGTGAATGACCCGACTATTCTCGGCCCAAGCAGGAATTTCGTTCAGGAATCTTTTCAACGCGAGACGAGTGCGCGACTCAACACGAGCAAGAAAGCTCGAAGCTCGTCTGGTGCGGCGTCGCTACGTCTGTCCATTTACATAGCCCGGTGCATTTATAGATCGTTACACCGAGCAACGTCGCTATTAGCTCATATTCTTCGCATTACTCGCCGCACCGTGAGTTACGGGCGTTTTACTCCAGAACTTCCTGCACAAGGCTTGTAAATATCGCAGACGGAACGTCAACTAAGCTTCGTCGACGTCGACGTCGACGTCGACGTTCTTCCTCGATACTGTATTCATTTCCGTCGTCAGTGAACTTGCTTGTTCGTAATCCGTATATTCGCGTAAGCTTGTTTTAGAATAGAATGTTACAAAAATATAATTGAAGGTCTCAATAATGATATATTTTATATGTTACGTATCATATATTGTGTATATATATCAATGTAATGATATATTTAATACTTTATACGTTTATAATACTTGATATATTTAATACTTTATATATTTAATACTTTATATGTAATATGAGTTAATAGCAACGTTACCGCCATTGTTATTTCATGTTGATTTTGATAAAAGTGGTTTGTTAGAGGAGGAGCAGGAAAAATGGAAACGATATTTTAAGGGGAGGTTTTCAGATAACTGAAAAATAGAAGTTTTTTTACAAAATTTTTTCAAACAAATAAATAAAGATATTAATATGGAGTTTCTACTACACTATACTTATTATTGTTATAATAAAAAATCTACTTTTTTATTGAAATTCCATCCAGGTCTTTTTGTGCTAACTGCAGTGTTGTCGGATGATTTGTAGACTACATTATAATTCGTGTAATAACTTGCAACAAATGGCACAAAAAGATATAAAAACTATATTAAATTTGCTGGAGGATAAATCTAAATTCTTTAGAAACTTTCCAGAAAATAAGTGCTCCTCCCGGGATACTAAATAAAACAGAGCTATTTCGCTGTAGTTTCATTGATATTTTTGCAACACCACGCTTCGTGCCGTTTTCTCGACCCGCGCAAACTCGCTCGTCAAACATAATGTATGTGTCCTCAGACCCAAAAGGAGTTAATCGCAATTGCTGATCGATGCACGTGAACACGGTGACGCGATTAGTTCGAGCACGGTGTCGAGGTGCAAACAAAACGCGCGCGCGCTCGCGTTCTCTCCCCGGCGGCGACGATTCATCGCGGCGAATATTTGGCGCGCGCGATCCGAAAGCAAAACACGCGTCGCGCATCGCCGGACAAACGCATCCCCTGCGTTTTCCCTTTTTGCGGCGTGCGCTCGCGTGCGAGTTCTCGTCTGGCCGGCGAAAATATCTCGCATATTTTTGTTGGGAATTAATCCGAACCGTAATACCGGCCAGCGGGTGTGCGCTGAAAATTCTCTCGACAAACAACCCTCGCTCTCTCACCCCTGCGCCAGCTCACCCGCCCGCCGCGATGTTAAAGGGCGCACAGCGCGTCTGCACGTGCGATCTCCACGTGTGCTCGTGTCTTGGGGAAGGTAGTTGTACATGGTAATATACAGGGTGCCTCGGAAAAGATAGGTATATGAGCAAACCTTGATATAACGTTCGATATAAGTGCTACATCGAGGTCACTTATAACGCTTTCCTAAGCTAGCGGGGATACAATGATGTGCATTAATGGTGCCCGTTGTACTCGCATTCTACAAGAAAACGGTGACTATGCTATATATGTAAGAAACTCTCAAGCTCAACTTCGAAGTGAATGAAAAGTCGCCCCGATTATTTACAATGCTTCCGCAGTTTTCTTTCTTTTTAGAATTCCTCTCTTTTGCTTCTGATCTTGAATATCTTGAATTTAATATCGTTTGTACATAATTAGACTTTCATAGAAAACGCCCTTAGAATCCGCGTTTTAAATTCATTCACAAGAATATAGTTCTATTACCGCACTGAGTTTTCTCCGAGTCACCTTGTATAGAATGCTACAGCCTCCACGGGTGTATCTGACGGCGCTCGTGTATACCCCATCTATGTATTCGACAAGTACGTGAATGTCTGTGAGCGAGAAAACGCGGGAACCGGCGAAATGGTCAGCCGTAACCCCCGACCCGGGCGCCGCCGCCATCCACCCCTCCCTACGCCCCTCACGCCGACCCCCAACAGACCTCCGCGGGCGCATATTCGCCGCCTGGAATTCCTCAAGTTTGCCGAGGGACAGAAATTAGTTGGAGCGACGTAATTGCTGGAATGTATGCGTTCGCCCGTTAACATTATGGCACCTCTCATTACCGTCCTAACGGCAGCTGACACGAGCTTCCGCCCCCACGTGCGCCGTCCCCGAAAAAAAAAGGAGAAAAGAATCAAATGTCACCCTGGGAGAACCGGGCGCGATAAAGTGCGGCTGTCCTGTTACAACACACGAGCGAGCATTCTCGTAAATATATTGCCCCACTTGAAGGCTCATTGTATGTGTTATATTCGCCCCACGAATAGAATTTTTAAGGATATATCGTATATATAGCCCTTACAAAAAGTTCTTACAAGTTAAAAATACGTTAATACTCCTATTTTAAGTAAAAACTTATGGTATATACAGAGTGCGTCAATAACTTTTGCTACTTTGAATATTTTCGAGACTGCTCTTCTTAGAAAGCATAATTACCATAAGAAGTTTCTTTCTAAGTAGAATAACTTCGAAAATCGCCTTTGCTTCGAAGATAATACTCAAGATAGTAATAGTTATCGACTCACCCTATATACGGTACAGTTGAATACATTTACGTTTACTTTAACACCTTTTTATAATTTATTTCATTTATTTTATATTATTTCTGACTCTCCCTCTCTCTTCCTTTTTTAAAACTATTATCTCTGAAGCACGATAAAATTTTGCATACATAATTTTGAATACTTAAAGTATATGTACAAGGTGTCTAACAATTAATAATATACCCGTTGTATGCACTTAGACCCTATCAAATTGTACACCAAATTTCTCTACTATTTCGCGAACAATCACGTAAAATTTTAAGTTGTTAATTAAAGAAGATTAATGAATGATCACGTACGATACGGTAGATGAGCTGATGATACGTCTGCTGTCGTATATTTGTACATATTAGGTCAAACTGAACAAAAAAGTCCTCGACCTCATTTTGCAAATAATCACGAGATGTTTAGTTATTAATTAAAGAAGATTAGCATGATTGTGCGTGATAATGTATCAGTTCTAAAGAAGCTTCCATTAGAACACTTTTAGTATCTCGAGCTTGTCTAATTCAATGAGACATCTCCACAATTATACATTCAATTATTTCTACGTAAGAAATTTAATTATCTCATAAGCACGCACACGCACTTTTTTATAACACAACGCGATATTTACACGTAACTCGATATTCCTTCGTAGGTTGTAGGTCGTCATAGAATTTTTGATTTACTCGATTATTTGGCTGCGCGACGATAAACAGCCGAAGTCTCGCCGAACGCAATTTAATCAAGTTCGGCAAGTTCGCCAGAGTGGCCAGTGTGGCGGTTGTCGGGGTCAGTACATGCATTCTATACTAGCCAGGGGAATTTTGTGGACATCACGCGGTCACTCGCTATAATATTAATAGCTCGAGTATGAAATTTGCTTAATCATGACTAACGGGATGACCCAATGGAATCACAATGGGTCGCCGCCGTTCGCCCGTCACGTCAATTTCGAATAACGATCGCTGCAGAGTTCATGTGATTAAAAAAAACCTCTGTGTAATTCGTTACAGTTTCGTATAACCATATCGATTTCAATGACACGATATTGTGCGGTTTCAAAGAAGCTTTCGCGAAATATATAATAGATTGCAATGACGATTTAATGGAGACAGAAAGTTAATCGAATTTTAAAGTGAAATCTTACTCACTGATTTACTTTAATTTAGTTAACCAACTTTCTTAATTAACAAGAAGCATTCCTACGTTCATTCTTTCCTCCCCACCCCTCTCTCTCTCTCTCTCTCTCTCTCTCTCTCTCTCTCTCTCTCTCTCTCTCTCTCTCTCTCTCTCTCTCTCTCTCTCTTTTCTCTCTCTGAGAAGCGTAAAATTTTTTCTTTAATTCTATTTATACTCAGTAACTATAAACAATCTTATTCCTAGGAATTGTATTTGTAAAGGCATATTTCAATAGGCATATTTCATAGGTATATGCCAGCATGTTTCTTTAGTATATATTATAAGTTTTACTTATTGTCAAGTAATGACAGATTGTAAATATGCTGGGAGATAATAAAAAAAAAATTCTATTTACACAATTCTTTTTCTTTTAACTTGATAGTATTAGTGATTTCTTACAAACACGTAATAAATAAGGTTATTTTGAACGACGATAATTATCTATTAAAAATTGCATATACTTAAGCACGCATCAATTATATATATAATACATATAAACTATCTTTATATTTTATCTTTTACAGTCTACAATTTTCTGTGTATGTACTTTTATACTTAACTCTCTTATTATTCTATTCTAATAATTATTACTCATAAGCTTCGCAAAGTTGTATGAATCTATCGCGAAATACTCAATAAATAATGTTTTTATACTGACAATAATATTGATAATAATTATGATTATTATAAATATAATTTATAAACTTATTATAAAGAGCTACTAAGATACTGAGAAGGAATATTTGAGAATTTATTTCTGGAATATAAAGTTTATTTCTGTGAGGTAAACTTTTATCTCACAAATAAATTTTCAAGTACTTTTTCTCAGTGCATGTAAGTAAATGACAGAGAAATTCTCAGACATTCGTAAGAAGTGATTCTCTTCGCTGAACAAAACGAATACTTTTGTGAATATTTTTCCTTGGCCACATCTCTAATGGTCAGTAGCATTTTCTTGCTTAATTAGCGTGAGTAATGCCACGCATTTGACCATTTCGTATCTGTGGTCAGAACAGTAAAAAGATGCCACGCCAGAAGAAAACCCGGACGTTAAAAGTAGGAATGACAAATTCGAGGAGTCGGGAAAACAAAGCGCGGCCAAGAGACGGAAATTACGAAAAACAGTGAAAAATGTTCATTAGTTACAGGGAATCAAGTGCGTCCATTTTCTTCCTGACTAAATCGTCCCGGTTATATCTCAGACTACGCGAGAAATACATTTATGTTCATACTTTCTTGTATACTGTATATTCTACTTTGCATTATATGTTATTGCCACGATAAATCAATTTAAAATCTATCACTTGCGAAAAAAAATATTAGCGGAAATAAAAGAAGTCTATGATTGTTCCTTTTTTCTTATTTCATTGATATTTCTTATTTACATGATATAAAACGTAGATCAGATTTTTTAATGCAAGTTATATGAAGAGATGAAATTGTATAAAGAGAAAACATAATGCTTATATTTTTGCTTATATTTTACGATTTCTAACGCAATATTGCCACTTGCTGCACTTATATCCCATTGTTACCGATTATTGTTGTACCTATCACTCGCATTTACTTTTTAAAAGTAAAAAAGGATAAAAATAAGAGAGAGAGAGAAAGAGAAGCTAGGTTGTAGAGTGGACTATTAATAGAGGAAATAATAATTCTTAATGAACAATCAGGTTTACGCACTTTTGGAAGCTAAAATGTTTTCGCAAAAACAGATCAAATCACTAATTCTACCCACACAACACAACATCTAAAATCAGGATATAAGAAGTTTCTGAGATATTTTAAAAACGTATCTCGGAATATAAGACGACTTATGTCCCGACTTTAAACGTTGTTGGGTGGGTAAAAAACTGCGTTACTAGAAGCATGTACCATCGGAAAGAGGAAGATTGATGATTTCATACGAACAACATATTTACGCGGAGTTTATCGTACAATTACATTTAAATTACATTTTAATTACATTTTATTATTGTACGATAAAATATGCGTGCGACGTAATTAATATATTTATGTAAAGAAAATGTAAAATGCTTTGATCGATTCGAAATGTTCGATAACTACTGTTAATCTTAAAAGACGTGGATTGTGTATATAAACGAAATGAATACACTTGAAATCGACAATAATAGTATACCAATAATGTATCGTTGAATTGAGTCCTACATACCTCAGCTTTCCATCATTGCTTTTCAAGACTTTCTTTTGCACACCAAACCGCGCGAATCGTCCCTTATAGAAGAGAATCGACATGAACTATCGGATTTAAAAAGATGTTGCACACGATGTCAATTGATCTGCAATATACGACAGTTCTATTTTCTTTTTCTTTTTATCGCAAAACACTCCACATCAATTTCTACGAGATAAACTTTCATCTCACAAATAATTTTTCAAGTATTTTTTCTCAGTGCATATAAGTAAATGACAGAAATTCTTAGACATTCGTAAGAAGTTATTCTCTTCGCTAAACAAAACGAATATATTTGTGAATATTTTTTCTCGGCCACATCTCTAATGACCAGTAGCATTTTTTTGCTTAATTAGCGTAAGTAATGCCACGCGTATACCAATACTGTATCATTGAATTGAGTCCTACATACCTCAATCAGCTTTCCATTGTTGCTTTCTTTTGCACACCAAACCGCGTGAATCGTCGCGTTATAGAAGAGAACTGATATGAACTATTGGGTTCGAAAAGGTGTCGCACGATGTCAATTGATCTGCAATACACGACAGTCCTATTTTCTTTCTCTTTCTATCGCAAAACACTCCACATCAATTTCTGCGAGATAAACTTTCATCTCACAAATAATTTTTCAAGTATTTTTTCTCAGTGCATGTAAGTAAATAACAGAAATTCTCAGACATTCGTAAGAAGTTATTCTCTTCGCTGAACAAAACGAATATATTTGTGAATATTTTTTCTCGGCCACATCTCTAATAACCAGTAGCATTGTTTGCTTAATTAGCGTAAGTAATGCCACGCGTATACCAATACTGTATCATTGAATTGAGTCCTACATACCTCAATCAGCTTTCCATCGTTGCTTTTCAAGGCTTCCTTTTGCACGAATGCATGCGGATCGTCCTTTATAGAAGAGAACCGACATGAACTATCGAGTTCAAAAAGATGTCGCATGATGTCACTTGATTTGCAATACACGAGAGTCCTGTTCTTTCTATCAGCTCTAACGCAAAGTACTCCATATCAATTTTATATACACAATTATTTCGACTACTCATAAAAATGAAACCCATCTCAATTAACTTCCTTAAAAACCTGTTAATATATTACAAGTACTACATTGTTCCTTCGAACCACTTTGTTTATTCGATTTTCCTATAATATTGATACAAGAAGAGGAATGTTTTTTCTCTGTTTCAACCAATTCCTAGTCGATAAAGTAGAGAGCCGGATTTATCGGTAGCGCGGAGGTTCATCAGAAAACACGCGTGTGATTTTTGTATGCGAGGATTGCCGGAAAGAGCCCATGCCTTGGTTAAAGTATGGCATTTGCGACGCGAAGTCTACGAATTTTATGCAAAATATATAATGGTAATACGGGAGTAACACGTTTCGTACTCCAGCGACCGATCGGTCGGACATCGCTCGTTCAACTAGCGCAAAAATACTGTTATAGTACCGAGAGTAAGTACGACCATAACCTCTGCGCATGGATCGTAATCTCTGAGAAACCTGGATATTCTGTTGTTTTTTACGAAATAATATTAATTTTAATTTACGAGATAAATGCAGTTTTTATCAGTAATAATCAAAAAGAAAAAGAGAAACATTTTCAATATTCAGTAAATAAAAAGTTTATGCTACACAATAGAAAGTCGTTTATTTCAATTCATCAATATTTATTAAAAATGCTTCCAATATAATTTCTGTATATATTTTACTATACATAATAATAAAAAAAGGTGAGACCATCATCTTTACTTTAAAATACCTAACTCTTATGCAGGAATAAAATTATATAATGTATATTTACTTTTCATACAAAAGTATATTTTTTGTTTGTCCTCAGCTACAGGTCGCTCAAAAATCACTAATAATCTAACAAATATACAGTCTTCAATAAGTGAAGCAGAATCATTGGCACAGGAATCAGCAGCTCATACAAAGCAAAATGAACAAGCAAAAGAAGAAGAAGACAAAGCAAGTCGTGCGAGAGCAAAGAAAATGATGAATTATGGTTTTATAGCCTTTGGTGTATTTATGGGTGTTGGCTTCACTTATGTAATATATGAATTAGGAAGACCTAACTATGATAAAGATGGGAATGTCATTGAGGATGAATTTTCCAATCTACCATTCTTTGAACAGATTTATAAGAGAGTCAGGAGAGAGCTCAATTATTATACAAAAGTACTTTTTTGATATTTTTATAATTGTCTTAAAGTTAATGTTAGTTTTGTTTCTTACACTAAATTATTTATATGGCTCTTATTTATAGCTGGTACAGGAACCTAGTAGGGAAAAGTTACTTCCTGATCCACTGAAATATCCCTTTATACAGCCACCATATACTTTAGTCTTGGAATTGACAGATCTTCTCGTGCATCCAGACTGGACAGTAAGGGTCTAATCTGTGGAAATTTCATATTATATTTATGACTAATGCATTTCTTGATTTAATATATTTAATTTGTACAGTACCAAACAGGATGGAGATTTAAGAAACGGCCTGGAATAGACCAGTTTTTAGAAGCAGTAGCACCACCACAATTTGAAATCGTAGTTTATACAGCTGAACAAGGATTGGTAATTATATGATATATATTTATTAATATCCTCTTATTATTCTTTAATACTACTGCATTTCCATGTAGTAGTATTAAAGAATAATAAGGAGGGAATTTATCTAGCATAAAGAAAGCCTCTTGGAATCTCTATCTGGAAGAAAGTAACATGTAATAATTTTAATTACAGACAGTGTTTCCTATCTTAGATGCACTCGATCCACATGGATACATAATGTACAGATTAGTTAGAGATGCTACGCGTTTTGTAGATGGTCATCATGTTAAGGATCTAGCAGCTCTCAACCGCGATCTTAGTAAAGTAATTATTGCAGCGTTATACATCTTTTTTGTTTACTCTTTATATCTATAACGTTTCTATATCAATTTTCTAAATAGGTTATTGTTATCGATTGGAATGAAAAGAGTGTGAAAATGAATCCAGAAAATGCATTCAGAATTCCACGATGGAGTGGAAACGATGATGATACTACGCTGTACGATTTAGCGGCATTCCTAAAAAGTAAGATTGATCTCAAAACTACTCGTTTCAAAAGTCTCGTATAATTCCTGCAAATACAATTTTCTTGTTTTATGAATGTTAGTGCATTATATTGGCTGATAAAGGCATAATATATTTTATTCTTTAGCGATATCAACATCGAACGTGGGAGACGTACGAGACGTTCTAAATTATTACAGACAGTTTGATAATCCGTTGGAGACGTTTAGAGAAAACCGGCGAAAATTATTGGTAAGTTATTGTGAAAGATCTCGCGTATAATTATTTTTTAACTGTAACAATAAATAATATTATAGCAGATGCAAATGGAAGAGGAACAAAATAAGGCCCAACAAGGAAGTGGTCAAGTACTTACCTCGAGATGGAAACCATCTTTCTTACGAAACCGCTAGTCAAAGTGAACGAGTCACATTGAAATTATAAATGCATGTCTTTTAAATATGAGATACAAGAACGTTTGAGGAAACTCCCCGGGAGAGATATCACTCATTGTATAATTTTTATTATAATAAAATAAATAAAATTCTAATTAATAAAATTCTAAGTTTTATATTTTATTTATTCATGTACTCTCATATAGATATATGTGTATGTATATAAAATTATACGTGCATCTATATGTCCATATACAGGTCATTTAAAAAAATGCATATTCAAAAATACGAGTTTCAAATAATATCACAGTACTTTTCTATAGTGGTTCTTTTCTATAATGTGTAGTAAAGCAAATTGTTCAAGTGTTCTTTTTTCTAATTGGTTTTGATATAACTTTTGGCAGCAATATTTCTTGCAGCATATTGGTGTCGTCAATACATGTGATATCTTTCTCTTGGGATACACTAATTAATTCTTGAGTGTTAATAGGTGTAAATGTATATTCGGGCTCGTCCTGTGATTGCGTGGTATGTTGTGAAGTTGACGATTCCAGCCAATTCAATACTTTCTGATGGGGCGCCGCGGATAAGGGTATTGGTACTTCCTCGCATATGTCCCAAACCATAAGAAGTTCTGGCGCTAATATGTCGATATACGATCCCAGCATGGATAACGATTGTTTCCAAGTTGGCTCGAAAGGATCGTCCATAATTTCTTCGGTAGTTTTCAAACGGAGCTTTCTATTCGTAAAATCTATAAGATTATTCCGATTATTTTCACACATCACACGAAAGCTCAAGTGAGCGTATTTAAAGTTAAGACATGTTTGCTTACTTTTGTATATATGTTGCATATTATGCTTATTGGTAAGCGTTAAAGGCACTAGTGGCTCAGCTTGTGCTGCCAGAGTCTTCTCCCACACACTTAACGCATAACACGCCTTGCTATTTACCTGTGAATACTTATCCAATACAGTTTCGTGTGTTATACACTGATAAAATATATCACCTGAAAATAAATATATTTACATTAAGATGATAACAAAGTCCCGTGAGACATGATAGTAAAATATTGAAAAAAAAAAGATATTTCGCTATAAAATAAAGAATTAATTGTACCGATCGAATTTTGAACGAAGTAGGACACTTCCCCTTTTGTATTTGTGACTAGTGTACTACCAACGTTGCACAAATCAAATCTACTTCGTATATACGGGTCCAAACACATTCCTCTCATTTGAGCCTCGTTCAACGTTTCCGCGATATATGGAGGTGTAAAGGGCAAATTAAAGGAATGAGACTCCTCCATTTTCGTCCAAGTATTCAGAATTATTGCATTTTCACCAGCTATCTGACTTGACAAGACAACTATTTCCTTATCATTGCTGTAATTAATAGATAATAATTGTACTTGCAACATAATACATTGCACCCACGCGGGTCGTTCCCTCTCTCTTGTCGGAAAAAAGAATACAAAGCGGACAAGAAGGATCGGGATGCAGAACACAAGTATCGGTGTTGTTTCTATCCCCTGGAAGATGTCTAATTGGGACTTGTAAGAACGGTGCTCATAGGATAAGCAGCAGCTCAGGCAGGAAATCATTTTGGTATCCTAGAGTCAGCGTTTTGGACAATTATAGAGAATTTTTTATCTCCCCGGAATCTTTTTGAATTGTCGGAACGACAATGGTTACGTTCAGCAGAGAAAGCTGCTTTGCAATTGTTGAAAAATTCGTGAATCTGATTGGAGTATGCTCTTAATTTTGGTTAAATCCAAGAACATGTATCAATCAGATTCACAAATTTTACAATAATTGCAAAGCAGCTTTCTCTGCTGAACGCAGCCAATTTTTAAAGAAGGGGTTTGCATCCACGCTTTTGCGCGGGTCAGTCAAAGGATCGACAGAATGAAGTTGAACAGATGAAATGGCAATTCCTGTGACAACGTAAATAAACAACAACTAATAAAAGAGTCACACGAACTATCGCGTTAAGTTGACGTAAAGCAAGCGAAAGTGCGATATTACAACTTTTCCGACCGATATTCTTCAGTGCGATAAAGGCTATAAATACAAGCTTATTAAATGCTAACTTAATTCTCATTAACGAGTCTCTTGTTTATCACCCGGACGTGCACACGAAAGATTATTATAATTAGATTATAATTATATTATAATTATATTATAATTATTATAATTAGATTTCTCATCAAAATATTCATTACCTGTTCGTTACAGTCATCAATAGTGGAGTACTTTTAAATTGATGCGTCCATTTTTGCTGTACACATTGCTTCGGAGAACGATTATCGCACATCAACAGAGAATGAGATGTACCAACATATCGACAGGAACTGTTTCTACTCGCCGCATCCACTGAAAGGTTCTCGCAATTTTCTAAATGTGATTTCGGACACAATGTGAGACTCGGATGATCAAAAGAAGTCTGTGAATAAATTTAATAATATTTTAAGAAAAAATTATAGACAGAAATATTTGCATATCAACATATATAAACATTATTATATAATATTGCTATATATAACAATAATAATAATAATATAAAATAATATAATTAATATAATAATAATATATATAATATTGCTACATAATATTAATTTCTGGAATATTTAATTGTGTGAAATAAAAGTTAACTAAAAATTCTTGTATCTTACTCTCATATCAAAATAATGTAAACAACATCGGTCCATATAAATCAACATATTCGAATCTCCTTGTTGAAATCTTATACTTCCCCAAGCGTCGTGAGTCTTATTTTGCAATAGAGAACCACTGCTGATGTAATTCCTAGACAAAAATAAACTATCATTGCAGACACGATAAATTGTGGCAGAAAGATTGAAACAAAGAAATAAACTTACGCTCTAGTTATATCCCACAAAGATAATATCTTTTCTGCGTTTAGTGTACAATGATAATTAACATTAGTTAAACTCAAATCAGCACTCACGTATGGTATTTTTGATGCTTGCCTATGAATTTCATTAAACTTTAATCGATCTTCAAAGTTTGAGAGCATATAGAGAGTACACTGATTTTTATGCCTTCCCAAAATTCTGCCTAAAATATAAAAATTCATATAATGATAAGTGTTTTGATACATTACAAAGTCATATTAAATGTAAGACTATCACATACACGTATTATCAATGCTACTTTGTCTAATTTCATACAATTTTCCATGTAGTTTGTATTTAGCTGAATTTTGCAATAATGGCTTCCATATGGAATCTTCCATAGATACAATATTTGCAGCAACTAAAAATATTTCAAAATGCAATGAAAATTTAAAAAATGTCATAACTGTCAAAGATCTGCAGATACTTTTGTATGTAAAACAATACCTAAATCTTCCATAAATGGAAACAACAGGACATCCCAGTTATTTAATTGAATGTAATTCAACAGTCCACCAGTATAATACCAGTTATAAGTCTAAAAAGAGATATTTTGCTATTATATACATAAAATACCTGGATTATTATTATAAATTTATTTTGTGATATATTTAAATATAATTAAATATAATTAAATTATTGTTTCCAACAATGTATTTTATGTATTACTTTTCAAAGTATTTGTACATTTTATCTAATAAAAAACAACTATTATATAACTTTCAAATATAATTTGAAAATATAATTGAAAATATAATTCAAGAATCATACTCCTTCAAAATAAGGATCAGGATCCATTTCAATTAGTTCTGCTATATCTGCAATATACTTGGGTATTTTTGCATTATATCCATCACTTCCTCCGTTCCATTTTAGCTTTTTCTTCTGTATTACATCAAAATCTAGCAAAAAATGTTTTATAAAGTCAATATAAAATACAAAAATTATAAAATTTTTATGTGCAGACCTTTCTTGTGTTTTTTATAATAATTCATTATCCTGGTTATATCATCTTTTAAGTGGCTTTTGAGAGTAAGAAGTTGTAAAGCTGGATCTTCTTCACTTAGTACTGTTTAAAAAGAAAATATATATTTTCTAAATATTTAACGCAGTTAAAATATTTTAAAGGCTATAAAATATATAATTGCAAGATATTTTTCAAAAATAAGGTACTTGTAAAATATTTCAGAAAAATCAATCTTAAGAAAAATTACACTCTAAAATAAAGCTTATATTAAACTACCTGTTCTTGATAATTTTGCTGGTGGCAATAATGGCTTTGGTAGCTCACAATTGTATGGGAAATCTTGAAAGAGTCCTATTGCATTCTCCTCATTCCATTCCTCAATACATATTGACTTGTTCCTGTTATAACCTGGCATTAGATGATGTGAATAGTTCTTCATAAATGCTTTGCTCAACTTGTTTTGTAAATTGTTCTCAGCTCGTTTGAATGTTTTTGATTGTTGTGTATTCATGGTTAGGTTAGTTTTATTAACTTTCTTCACTTTCTCTTTCGCACATACACGATAGAAGATTGTACTTAGTTTTTTTTTAATATTTCTTAAATATAATGTTCATAAAATATAAATATTAACCACTCTCTTTCACATAAATATCTTCACAATCTTGAAGAATGTTCTCATCAAATATTTTTTTAAAACTTTATATTAAATATATTAAATATATTAAATATTATATATCGTGCTATATAACTCTCTTTTTTCCTTGGTGCTTACTCTATACAAGCAAATAAAAATAAAATCGTCGTTCTTTATTGTGGGAAAAACTTGTTCCGTGAGAAAAACGAGAGTCAAATTTTGCAAGGTTATGAAACCTGACATACCGACCGAATAACCACAATTCTATATTCACGATTAGACAAATGCGGCTCATAGAATTGATCAGTATGGTAATATCAAACAACTTGACCGACTTCCGTAAACGCGTGAACCACGCCGAGGAGAGACACCGCGACACGCAACGTGCGAAGACACGCTCGAATGATAACTAGTGATAACCGTCAGTGATTGGCCAATGAAAAATAAGCGATGGTCGCGGGAGACCACTTCCGCGTGCGGGCTTCCTACGGTACTGCTTGGCCAGGAGATTGTTTACAAGTGCAGTGCTCTCGCGTATATTGCACGGCGTGCGGTGACGTAGAGGCGTGAATCGCGCGAGTGCGTATAAACGCAGTAGCAGCAGCAGTGATTGCAACAGTAATAGCAACAGTGCCCGTCTCGGTTCCCGTTCGATTCCCCCCGTTGAGGGATGTGCGCGTCGCCGCGCGCTCCTCCCGTACTCGTCGTCGCGCGCGCCGCGACGCGATAGCCCGCGCGCGGTGTAGTATATCGTAGTATACAACACCGTGACCCACTTGTTGCGTCTAGGTTATGGCGTTATAAACAAAAATATGCTGCGCACAGACGCGTCCAGTCACACGACTGTTCACTCGTGAGCTGGTGGGCACAGGGCATGGAGGCGGGCCCGGGCCTGAGCCTGTTCCAGGGCTCGGACAACATACAGCTGAACGCGGCGATGCAGGGCCACGAAGAGGATGAGGAACAAGAGGAAATCAAACGGCGCGACAAGGAGGTACGTCGCGGCTTGCTCGGTCCACGAGACAATTTCCTCGCGGAAGATTTTCACGGTGTACCGCGTCGAACTGTGACCTGCGATGGACAGACCAAGGGGTTCTTCTGTGGAACCCCACAGTTACAGAGTTTTGCCGCGCAAGAATTCTATGAATATTCTATATATATCATTACGATCTACGGTATAAGGTAAATGTCCCAATAATTGAACCTTGTTTGATGATCAAAGTATTAAAAATATATTTTTATGTAATATTTCTAAAAAAGTTTTTGAAATTTTGTTAAAATATATTTCTTTATATAGTCTCTTTCCAATTTATAATATTATTTAATGACTACTTAATTACTAAGTCTATTGTTCAGTGATTAGGACATGATTCATTTCTCAGTTCAATTGCTACAACTGGCATTATCTAATGTATCTCCTCAAAATTATAATTAATATTTGTATGTTAATCATTTTATTCCCTAATATTTTTTTATTGCTGACACATCAAGATTTTATATAAATTTTAGTTTTCTTTGCAATTTTACTGATTACTTATTGATAAAAATACAAAACTGCTTTCTTATTAATTTAGTTATTAGGACATCTATCTTAAGTGGAAAATATTGTATAAGGTCCACTGCGTAGGATTCTGTGAAAGACACATTATATGATACATGTGTTATTTTCTGCACTGGGGAAATGATTTGTGAAGTCCGCTGTGTAGAGTTTCTTCATCAAGTAATTTATTCTCTGTAATAAATCAAAGAAAGTACATAGGAAAATTTTGTCCTATGAGACTCTGCATGTTGAGAACTACGATATATTAATGTTTTCTACAATGGAAGAACAATATATAAAGGTTACTGTGCATAATTTCTTTGTAGAAAACTTTTATGTGCTTTGCGATAAGAAAGAAGGTTGAAAAATGTGCATGAATATCCCTGCAATAATGCATGTTTTTGTTGTCTCACCAGATCCAAGATCGCATGAAGAATATATTTGACGGTTTGGAGGACGATGACGATGCCAGTTCTATTGAGAGTAGTTACTACCAGGACAGTGTCAAAGACACAGACCATATCAATACAGCGATCAACTCTAGCCTGCAATTGGCAACACCTACCATGGAACAGGTGGTGCAATTACAGAAGGATTTTGCTGTTAGCAATAGCGTGGAGAATCTGAACAATTATGATCTCGATGGGATGACGAATCACAGATCAGATTCCGACGTGGATGGTGGTGGTAATGGTGGTGGAATAATGCAGCCCAATGCGACAAGCGAATTTCACTTGCACAGACCAACGGGGACCCCGTTTGTCAACAACCGATCGAACGACAGCAACAGTACTATGCTGGAAACACCATACGAATTGACAAAACCCCCGAACGCTGGATACACCCGTAAGATGTATCACAAGCAGGTCGAGGAGTGCACATTCGGGGAGAATTATCCTTACATCTACGAAACACCGTCGAGTCATTATAACACGCATCCGAACAAGTACTCGAACAACGGTTTCGCGGACAGATATCAGAATAATGTACAAAGCAAGCAGACTCACGAGTTCGGAGGAGGCGACAACGCTACCTCGGATCACATGAACCACTGCTATAAGACTAGTCCAAATGGCAGACCAACGGACGACAATGTAGCGTACAAAACTGCCGAATACGACAGCAAAGAGCAACTGGAAGTGATGTATATGGTGCGAACGAGGGAGATTGAGCGTTTGACGGAGGAGCTGCAGCAGTTACAGATAGAAAAAGAGGACGAGAAGAATCAATTGGACAGGAAATTAATGCTACTTCAAACGGAAGTTAGCAGAACGAACATCTCAAAGAATGAAGCGCAACAAGCTCTTGGTAAGATTTAAGGAGGTTGTAAGGCAAAATGAGTTTGTTAGGAATTGTAGTTTCTGCTATATATAAATTGTAATATTATTTAACTGCTTGTGCAATCGGAAAAAGATTGACCACTCGAAAGTTAAGATGTTGTAACTTAAGATTGACACTTTTTATGTGTCCTTGAGGTTAGCCTGTGTGATATAAAATTAAAGTTACTACAGAGAATTAAAATGGCACTGAAATTTTATTTCAAGGCAATTAGAAAATATATGAAAATTTATGTCTTTAATATTTTAGTTGATGCTAAGGCTGAGATAGCTAATCTGCAAATGCAAATGGAGTCTCTGAAAGAAAAGAACGCGATTTTGGAGAAGACAAATCAAAATGTAAAATATATTTGTGCTTTACTCTGAAATGTTGACATTCGATATCCTGGTGTTTATCGACTTTATTTTTACAGGTGACAGAAGAATTGAATATCGCGAGGGGCTCTGTTATGGATCTGCAACAGAAAATTGCCGTATTGGAAAGAGCACAGGCATTGCAGACGAATGACAAGATGCACGAAAAATTTCTAAAACAGGCACAAGAGAAACACGCGGTCGAAATGAGAAATATGCAGACACAAATAGACGTTCTCACAGACAAATTAAACGCCAAGGTATCGTTAAACTCTTCGTTTAAATCGTGCGTTATACTTCACATACATATTTTCTCTATAATTATGTTTGTCATAGCTACATAATATGGACACCAGCAACAATAGTATTTGGGCAAGTTTCTATCGGTTATTTTTGCATTTGCCAAGTTATATCCCCATAATAGCTTATACCTAGTGTATTATATTTTTATAAGTATTCCCCCGCTTTTATATGCACACACATACACGCGTGTCTATGTAATTCTCTCATAATACGCATATGTACTTAAAACTACACGATATAATAATGTAAACTTGATTATTTTATAAATATCGCTTTGCACAATTAACTTTAATACAATTAGTACAACTTTAATTTTTGTATCGTTTAATTTGTATATGTACAACAGGAAACGTCATATGTCGCTCTTGAACATAAATTAGACGATGTACGAAGAGCGCACGAGACTCTCATGGTCGAAAAGGGAGATAACATGAATCGACTGGCACAAGCGTTGGAGGAAAGTCAAACTCAATGCCGCAATCTTATGGCCACGAATAGTGCCCAGCAAGTGATGCAATTACAAGCGCAGGTGAAAATGTTGAGTCAAGAAAAAGAAGAGTTGCACAAAAACATAAACGAATTACAGGTAATTAAAAAGATTCTATCGCCAATTTTGTGCTTTATATATAAGAAAGACCAATTGCAAGAAACCGATTCATGGACAAAATTTCCATTATAAAACTGTAGAACAAACTAGAAGTGGCTAAGAATGACGTAGCGCAATACGATTCATTGCTCGCTTTAGAAGACGAATCTGATTCGATTAGACAGATGAAATTAGGTGAACTTCATAATAAATTAAGGTCGAAACCTACTGACGACATTATGAATAAATTAAAGGGCGAACTACAGAGGTAATTAACACTTAATTATGAAACCTAAGTCTGTTACTAATTATATATATATATATATATTTGGTTTTTTTTTTTTGTTTGCTTGAAAGTATTATACTAATTTCTCCACTTATTGCTAATACGTGCGATGTTATATTTACATTTACGATGTTACGTCTCATCAGGTGCGTGGCTAATCAAGCTTTAAAAAGAAAAGAAATAAATCGTTTGGAGAACACTTTGTCTCAACGAGAGAAAGAGTTAAGTAAAGCCATGATAGCGAGCGAGTCGTGTCGCCAGGAAGCAGCACGATATGCCAAACGAGTTAACGAATTAGAACAAGAGCTGAAGTCTGTGTTAACAGATCAGGCTATGAAAGCGAATGCTCAAATACAAAAGTTGTCTGACCACTTGAACGACGTGAAGACAAAATATGAATTGTTACGCGACGAAAAAATGAGCTTAGAACAAAAATTGGAGGAAACTTTAGCTGTTAATCAAGAAACACTGAAAAAATTGCATCAAGAGACTATGGAACAACAAGAGAAAGAAACTATCGATGAGTATAATAAAGAATACTTAGAAATACATGCTAAGGCCATAGAGAGAGTAAAACAAGAAGCACAAGTGGAGATAGTACAATTATCGTGAGTATTTACCATTTTATATATAAACCTTAAACTAGTCTTTTTCAATGTTGTTAAAAATTGTAATAATTTTAAAATAAGTACGCGCTTAAATAAAATCGTTACGTAAAAATATGGCTTTTACTTTTAGTGTACAACTAGAGCAAACGGAAAAAGAATTAGATCGTGTAAAAACATTGTACATAGACGTTTGCGGAACGAAAGAGCAATTAATAAACGAGCACAAGAATGAGCTCAAAATGTTAAAGAATAAATACGCTACGATAGAATCTCATCAAAAGAATGTAGATAAATTGGAAAGCGAACTGCAAATACAAGTTAAACAATGTAGTAAGCTAACCAACGAATGTGAATCTTTCAAGAATAAAATAATCGAACTTGAGAAAAATCTGGCTCATGAAAGAAGAAAGAAGGAGGATCATACGAGAAGAATACATTCAGAGATAGAGAGAGGTAAGTATTGAATCGTATGAAATAAGAGGCGATATAGACCTTACATATAAAATAATTTCATTGATGTTTTATTTTAAGCAAAAGAAGAAGCGTTAAATGAACTGAGAAATGCGCACCCAAATCAAGAAGTAAGCTTTCGCCTGCCGGATCATTGTTCTGAGCATCTCGAGAAAATTAATCAAGTATAACCGAATTTTTACAAATACAACTTTATTAGAGGTTTTAATAAGATTTGTGGCACTTTAAAGGAGAATGTTAAAAAAGTATCGATTTTGGCCTGCAAATGTAAACTGAATACATCTTGAAAATTCATTGTTTGGATTCATTGTTTTCAAATTATAGGAAATAACTATTATTTGTCCAAAAAGTGGTGGGAGCATTACTGGAATGGTTTAAAAATAGTAAAAAAAATGACATTATCCACATATGTAATTTTAATAATTGAAAAATATGATTCTAATCTTATAAGTACATTTTGCATGTAAGGATCGCGGCAATTTAGCACTACCCAAGATGCATTACGTGGAAATACAAACTGTCTTTGGCAGAAACTCCACTGTTCACTCTTGTGGTATTTAGTGACTTCAAACCCTCTCTGCTGTGCGTGTGAAGAATCATTATTAGTATCAACGATTATAAATCGACTTTTTTAACATCCTCCTCTGATCAAGCTTTATCTATGTTACTTATCTATATATATTTATCTATATATTATAATTTTGCTTTCGTGTACGACATTTCCAAAAAATATTTTATTCTGTTACAGCTACAAGAAGATTGTAAACGTTTGGAAGAGAAACTTCAAATCGCTATGCAGGAGCAGAAAAAATTATCCGAATATCAAACTGAATTGGACGATGCTAAATTAAAGATAGCACAGGTGGAAATTTCGCAAGAATCCTGGAAGAAGAAATACGAGAATACAGTCAATGAGAGGAACGATCTCTTAGCTAATATTTCCAAATTGAATTTAGAATTATCGAATCTGAAACGTACAGCAAAATTGGAAGACTTGGATGATGTGAAGTTGAAAATTACTCGTTTTCAAATGGAGAATGAAGCGCTGAAAAGTCGATGCGACAGTCTGCTCGACGAAAAAAACACGTGTAGAGAAAAAATCGGCGAACTGGAAACGGAATTGTCCACCACGAAGAAGAAAATCGGTAGCCTCGAAACTAGGATACGAAAAAGCGGTGATATCTCATTGAATTCGAAAAGCGAATTAGAAAAGGAGCTTTCTCATTATAAAGATTTAGTCGCACAATTGTCTAGGCTAAATAATTCGAAAGAAGGACATATGAACGGATCGGTGCTGGAACAAAGGATACAACAACTCGAGCAGGATTTGTATGACAAGAACGAGAAACTGAATAGGCTGAAGGATCTCGAGAAGATTAAAGACGAACGAGACGAACTTGTCATAAAGTTACGCGATCAAGCTAAACAGTTTCAACAATACGTAAAAAGTCAAAACCAAGTATCAGAGTTGAATCTGTCGCCTCGTAGCGTAACTGATAGCGCGGATCTTCAGAAAATGAAAGAAACCACGGCGAAAGAAGTGCGAGAAGAAATGGAACAAAAAGTAGTAAAGGAGCTAAGGGGGATTGGAGAGCAACATCTCGAGAAGAGAAAAGAATTGGAGCAGAAATACAAAACTCGATTGTTAGAATGGCAAACGAAGTATAACGAGAAGGATCAGGATACGAAAACCCTACAGAAGGAGTTGATAGCAGAGAAGATGAAAATCGGACAGATTAGTCAAGTTAGTCAAACTATGAAGAACAAACTGGAGATCTGCAATCGAGAACTACAGACGCGCATCGAGAAGCTGGAAGAAGATCTGAAACAAAAAGAGAACGAGATCGAGGAAGAGAAAAACTTGATGGCCCAAATGATAACTACATGGGTCGACGAAATTAATAAAATTAAAGCTAGAGAGATAGAGATGAACCAAGAGATACATAACCAGAAATCTAAAGAGGAAGAGTTGGGTAACGAGATTAAAACGCTGAAAGATAAAGAGAAAAGCATAAGGAGCGATATAGATCTATGGAAACAGAAATATCAAAGGGCGAAAAAAACTGCGTACAAGTATAAGGTAAATATGTGAGAACCGGTATTTATCAGTGATCTTCTCAAGAATTGATTGTATCGTGCAAATCGTAATGCTTTTACAATTTCAGAATTACGCCGAACAGAGGAAAAATTTCTTGTCGGATGAATGCAAACGTATCGAGAACGGATACAAAAAGGCCATAAATCAAGTACAACAAAACTTTCAGGCGCGGGAGGAACGATACGTCTCGAAAGTTAAAGAACTTGAACATCAGTATACAGAAAGAATGGAACAAATGCGACTTACACTAGTACAAAAATAAATGTTAAAGTACGTACTAAGTATTCTCTCAGTATGCAATATAGTTTTTTTCTTCTTGGCGTAAGAAACGGTAAAGTGTAGTTACAGAGGCTAGGTATTTTCTTTAATTTAAAGCACTATATTGTACAACATCTTAATATAACAGAGATTTTGCGCGTTAGGGACCAATATATACGTAGACAAAATTCATATATCAGTAGAATTATTATTACCACGTTCGCCGGCTTCGATTTTCGTCGAAGTAGCAGGACGTGAATATAGTTTTATAGTTAAACGTCTGAAGTACAAGTATTTGATTAATCATCATCCGAGCATTCTAACTGGATAGGAAGATTTATACATATTGTTAGTTGATACGACGAATGCAATTAGGGCTGTAAAAAAGGAAGAATAGGAAGAAATCGCTATAATGTTATATCGTAATTTTATAACGCATCTGTAATTTATAAAGCGAAAAGAGATACAATGTAAACTCATGAACAAAAGAAGAAAAGCTTTAGTTACGTTTTTCTACCATGCATTATGACATAATATGATATTGCAAGACTGGATCTTTATTGGATCTTTCTCTCTTTTTTTCGCTCATGAAGTTAGAGTAGAGAGAGTTTTAAAACATAGATTTTAAGAGAAACTTTAATCCTCCTTGCCTCTTCTATACGTCAAACAAAAAAACTATTCCGACATAAGTCATTGCTAACAATGTTTACTTTTTGAGTATTAGGCGTCTATTTACATTTTATACATACGTCACGCTAAGATAATCTCTATCAAGATTGTTCAAAATGCGACTCTTTTACAATATGGAAACTTGCTCTACTCGTAACAATTTTTATATAACTGGACGAAATCTCTAAATTGTATTACAAATTTTTAATATGTTAGGCAGCAGGACTGAGTAGCGAAGATCTGCGTTATACTTTAGGTGTGTATATTTAAGTAATTATAATTGCTCTCTCTCGGACGTTTAAAGTATCCAAAGGTGTTCAGTATCATCTCTTTTCTTAGAAGATTTTACGTGAAGCACCTCTAATCAAATGAAACAAGATGTCATAATTCGTCTCTCAATTTTTACTTTGCTTATTTCTTATGATATTGTGTGCAATCTCCAATCGCCAATTATAAGAAACTTATCGATATCGGCAAATCGCGAAGTATAATATAAATTAAATGCGCCTGTATATCTAGAATTTTGGTAAGAATGTTCGACATAATGATACATCGCGCGTGTCGTACGTTTAAATAAGTAATTATTAACTTACCAGTGTCACTGGATATAGAGAGTATTATTAATATTAATTAGTTATGTATTTTTGTATGTAGAGTCATTAATTTATTTTTTTGTAATAAAGAATTTTATGTCTCTGTCGAAATATCGTTTTTTGCTGAGAGATAAAGTAGTGATACAACTAATAATTAAGTGTTGAAAGACTGTGTCGTCGGTACGTGTATGTAGTGGAAAGAAAAATGCAATGATAAAAATAAGTACATTAAACATTATTTTCAGACCATATTAATAACTATGAAATAAACTAACTGCACATTAGAAAAATAGGAATAACAAATCTTCGCATATCTAGTCAATTTTATAAAATTTAATTTTATATAATTAATTTTTATATTAAATTTTATATTTATTAGTTTTATAAAATTAAAATATGACCATATGGCCAAGACTTGGCACACCATATTTCAAAATGTGCCATTTTTTTTGCAG
>NW_022639744.1:263640-264010 GCF_010583005.1 Odontomachus brunneus | reverse complement strand
ATATATATATATATATATATATATATATATATATATATATAACGAGAGTTCTATTGGGAGAAAACTTTTAAAACATTACTATACCTTTACATAATTTAAAAGTTTAATATCAGAAAAACACAGAAAGATTTCTATATATACGTGATTAAGTTTTCCACTAAGTATAGTAAAACAAAATAACAAATATTTATGTAATATTACTTATGTAGAAATATAATATTACTTATGTAAAGAAATGCAACAAAATGAAATAAAAATAGCGTGATTGTTTCGGTGATGATCGTTTCTACGTTATTGATATTTTTAAAGTTTGTTATCCAGCATCCTTTTCAATGTGATAATTGTATCTCTTTATTGTGACTCACCGACA
>NW_022639744.1:256248-263630 GCF_010583005.1 Odontomachus brunneus | reverse complement strand
TCTACGTTATTGATATTTTTAAAGTTTGTTATCCAGCATCCTTTTCAATGTGATAATTGTATCTCTTTATTGTGACTCACCGACATGTGTGAACTTGGCACACCATATTTAAAAATGTCACATTTTTTTTAGAGTTCTGATAATCTCTTGAAAATTTCTAGAGCTCTATGCAACAATTTTAAATAGTTCCGGTCATTAAATACAAAAAAACAGACTTATATATATATATATATATATATATATATATAAACTATAAATTTTTCGTATCAGACAAATATTTATTTTAACTGACAGCGTCTGCTAGACTAATTTATATTTAAAATATCGACTTTGTACATTTATATCATTTTTGTTATGTAATAAGTAATGCTTCTATTCTCGTATATATTTTTATTATGTAAAAGCAGTTATAATCCTGTAAAACATAAACTTTGCAGAAAAAAGTCAGTGATCTATCAGTAAAGATTTCAACTTCACCATCACTTTAAAGTGATGGATTTTTATTAGTTATATATTTTTACGTGTTTTACTCGAAGCAAGTGGAAGATTGCTTTTTTCAATATTTGTGTTATCTAATATTCGGTATTGAATCTGGTTAGCATAATTAGATTTATATGAGCCAATCGTACTGTTTTTTTGTGAATATCTCAAATATCGAGTAGTTAATTTTCATTTAATTACAACTGATTTGAATCTTTAGCAAATATATTTTTATCAATTTGTCACTTTAACTATTTAGCTTTTTCAATTCACAGTCACTTATTTAATGCAAACTCAATTATTTCAAATAGCATACAATCTGCAGCAGAACTTGCGAGCACTTTGCTCGCGTTATCAAATTGCGAATACTAAACTGGCACTGTCAAATCGCGAGTATTAAACTTGCACTGTCAAATCGCGAGTACTAAGCTCGCGCTGTCAAGTCGATCTAGTAATTGCCGAGCGCAAACCATAACACAAACATCGTGCTAATCATGCGTCGCTTAATAGCTCGCGCGCAGTCAACTTCAATCTTTCTGTGCGCGCATCGATCGTCAGCAGTTGATCGAGAGATCGCGCCTCGTTTATCGCGTTTTAAACTCGACTTAAGTGAGTTTCGCGTGCAAACGAATGTTGAGAGTGCCGAAACTAACGACATGGAACCGTGGAAGCGTATCAGTGGCACACGTTTAGCCGTGAGTAATGTTGTCTTTCGACATACGCGAGTAGCGTTGGTCGTGTCGCGTCGTTTTAGGGTACGACGCAATAACGCCATAGTTATTGTCGCTTAATCTTTAAGCAGCGGTAATACCGAATGCATCGGCAGACACTCGTGTTTCGCGGTCGAGAAGCAGGCGCCAGAAGCATCGTATAGTCAATTAGCTTCTGTAATCGTAACTAAGTAGTCCGAGCAAGAACGTGAGCCAAAGAGCAACAGTAAAAAGTAGGATAGCAGCGGTGACATACGATTGGCCGGTAAATATGTTCATTTATTCTGCACATACCATTACATATACTTTACTTGTTTTATTGTCATTGTGTTGCTATATTTAATGTCCACCTAGTCGCGTTGATTATCTCTCTCTCTCTGAATTAATACGAGCAGTCCCTACTGGTGTACTAACAATAATATACGGCGGGATAACATCTTGCACGTATAATGATATTTGCGGCGCGCAGTAATTTGAGAAATTAAAACTAATCGTGCTTTCTCGGACGGTAATCAGGCCGCTGATGTTTGTTACGAATTCTTGTTGACGCCGCACCGGCGTTTTCGTTTTTCCGGTGGAACATTCACGAGAGTAGCAAAGAGTAGCGCGCGATTTCGAATTAAAGACAATTGGGTTGAAAGTACGATGCGCTTACAGCGAAAAAAATTTACATAATCGCGATCGTAAGGCAATACCCCGAACCGCTATTACGAGCACCCATGGGATCCTAACCCCAGAGAAACAGGTGCAACCGGTCTGGGATACAACGTGCAACGCGTTACGATGCTTTCCCCGTGGGCGCTCTTCGATAAATTCGCCCACAGGATCTTCCTTACGGGACACGAGAGGCGTGCTGCTACGCCATAGTCGAGTTCGTTTAAAGGGAAACGAAATTTCGCTCGAAAATGTAGCGCGCCGCGAGAAATACGATATTACTCTCAAGAGCTTAATTATGATCTCGCGCGGTATGAAAATGCGCAGTTAACGATATTGGATTATCGATTCATGGGATTTTCATTATTCTAACTACGTGCGTGTTTATACGATTTTGATGATATCTCCAGGAATTTTTCGCAAGTAGCATGAATTATCGCTTCTCTCTGCCATTCTCGAGTAGCGGGGTAAATATGTACAATGACATGCAGAATTTAATTAAGATTTGTGGGGAAAACGTCTCAAAATTATCTCAATTTATTTCCGCTGGAAAATCTTTTGCTCCTTTTTCCCGCGAAATCAATAAACTTCTAAAATTAATTATAGCTCATTGTTATCAAATAATTATCCAAACGTCTCCGACGTGGAAACGTTTTACACGTACGTATAAATATTTATTTTATCGATTCAAAAGTCGATCGTTCGAAAATAACTTTCCGCGCGGGATGCACATCGGGTTTAACGTTGCAAAATTCAAAATTTCAAGTAGTCCCGACGAAACTGAGCCGTAGTGTCTAACCGAGTTATCGGTTGCAGGCGCCGTTTCAACGTTATCGCGAAGTTTCGTGGAAATTTAATATTAATACGCAATTTTGCTCACTGTATCTCGTGAAGGTAGCCGTGCACACACGTGTCTCCTGGAATCTAATATTTATGTGGGTATAACGGGGAGATACAAATGACGATAACGTGCTCCTTTCTCGCCTTCTTAAGGTGCGCGAGAGATACAGTCCACGTCGAAACTTCCTCGGCACCTTCTCAGGTGTTATTTTTTTCAAAAACTCGGACAAAGTTGCAGTTCAGAATTTTACATCGTTGTCGTATGAGCGTAGCTTCGCGCCATGCGCCGTGCCGCATAGTGATCTTTTACTCTTGAGAATCACCAAAGTAATTTGTTTAGAGTACCCCGTATACACACAGGCTATATGTCATAGCCGTGGAATAATGTATGAGTGCATTGAATTATCTTTAGCTGTGTGGCGCTGTAGTATTCCGTTAAAAATTCATGAATGATAATGTATCCCGTGTTTTATGCATTACACAGGGAAGGGAAAGGGAATTAACCGAAAATCGTCTGTATCAATGAAATATGCTCGTTGTTGCTCGGTAAACGACGATTTATACATTTATTTGTTTGTTTGTCCGCGTAAACTGACAATCGTAATAACGCGACGTCGTTTCTTCTCTGATTCCGACGCGTTAACGTTACCAAGCGTGACAAGTGTCCATTGATAGCAGTTGGTTTCTCGTGGAAATTTCTTCGAGATACGTGACCGAGGCATCGAGCCGAATTAAATATGAACTCGGTCCCGGGGAGGTTAACGGGCGGGGCACGAAAGATCGGCGGTGTGGGCGTTTGCATCGAGGCTCACGCGAGAATATATTTTACGCGCATTTTGCGAATCCTCCGTGCCGTGGTGGGCACGGCGTTTCTCGTGATTTGTTTGACGGGTAAAATGCGCCCTCGCGGTAAGATACTCGTTTGATCAAGACGCATTCGCGACTGGGGTCGCCGGCGAACAGCGACGCGGCATGAGCGCGTTACCGCGCTGGAGGGTGGATTCTAATGGAGACAAACGCCACCGGTACGACCTCTTCTTCCACGCTCGTTGCCCATGGTTGCGCGTAATCATTCCGTGCTTTTAACCGGGATGTCCGACCGTGAATATTCCCCACGATTTATGACGAGTCGCGAGGGTGATCGCGCGGGGGACCCGCGCTAATCGCATCAATCGTATCTTTTTTAAATCCGTGAGTTTCTCTCCCGAGGATATTCCTCTGCGTCGCGCGAAAACGCCAGCCGGTAAATCGAAAAATCGATGACCGGACGCGTTTGTGCGCTGGATAGTTCGAAATCGCGATTGAATAGTGCATCAAAATAAAGTGGTTGGACGGGCAACGTTTTACATTCATCTAAATACTTGTGTAAAATATCGAAAGAGCGAAATTGTCTCCTTTTTTAGTTAAATTGTAAAAGAAATTTCTTATAATGATTGATTCGTCTAAAACTAATATAATTTCCACTACATCGTGAGAAAAGTGTGGCATGTGAATAGCGTACGATCTTGTAACTTAAGATGTGACAATTCGCGATAAAGGTCGGGATACGTTTAAAAAGGTCTCGCACGTTTAAAAATTCGCCCCATATCGGGCGCATGGAAGTTAATTCATATCGTTCAGTCTCTGAAATAGTTTCTGTAATGAAACCTCCTATATCCTATTTGCTGCATAAATATAAAATGATAAATTATTTAATTAAAGGTGCAAAGTATTTTAATTTAAATACTAAAAATGGTGAATCGATTGATGCTTTTTGTCGCGTCTCGGTTTATAAAAAATACACATAAACCCTCCAACGAATCGCAGTGCTATGAATGAATGAATAATGTTATATAGGTCAACATAAGAAGTTCAGTTGCCGAAGCCAGAAATAAAAGCTGTGCCATATTTTATTTTCTCATTTCACGATAAAAACGAATAAAATAAAATTCTCCTCTTTCGTGCATATTCCCGCTCGGTACTTTGGCGAGAGAAAACCGATTAATTTATTATCACACGGAACATCTCACCGCGCCATAACGCTTCTCCGTCCGACACGCGAGCCGGAATCGTGATGCAATTGCGACGGCTTTTAAAAGGACGCACATTCGCATAAATAATTCATCGGGTACGATTCCGCTAGACTGCGCGCGCGCGCACGCAACGGTGGCGTCATGCGCGCGGCAAATCCTCGCTGGCAAAGTTCGGAATTTGTACGCACAATTATGCAAATACATCGGTATCCTCCTCGGTCCTCGGCTCCTCGTCGCTGTGTTAGGCTGCGGACCCGCCTAAACCCTTCGCAAAAGTCCCGCTCACCGCGGCACAGACTACTATAATGGCCGACTCGATTTCGCGCAAGCTTGACAAATCGTGCACGCATCGTCTTGGGAGCGTGGGTGAATAAGTAATCATTCGTACCCCCGAATTCGTATGTAAACTTTCGGAAGAAAGACTGCGAAATGTACGGGCCGGACGGGTGGCGCGAAGGGATTGTCGAGGGCTGCTGAGAGGTTGGCTAAAACGTAATGAATCGGTGACGGAGGCAAAGCTTCGATCCCGTGTGTGTGTGTGTGTGTGTGTGTGGACAGACCAGTGTAACGTCAGTCGGATAAATGTTGCGTTGTAAAAGAAATTTCAACGTTTCGCGAGCCGCAAGACAAAGTCCCAAAGGAAACTCGGTGGATTTGCATAGAAACGCTGTCATTTGCATTTTGACTTAATTGACACTTTGATCGGCCTCGCAGCGTAAATCCACGGATCTTCTCCTTCTCGCGACTTCACTTGCACGCGCGCACAATCCTATGTTTATTACATACTCGTAACCTTCAATCTGAAGTTTTCCGCACACATGTGACGCGCGTTCCTTACAGTTTTGCATTGTTCACTTATGCAGCATTGCATTGCGTTAGCTGACGTGACGAAGTTTCGTGAGAAATTTTATAAGAGAATCTTATGGTAGATGACTGTTGACGAACGTGTTTCTGAACAGTATCTGCCTGTAGCGGCGGCGTTAAGTTTTGAAACATAGCAGAAACACTTAGAAAACGATGAAGCATTTCTTCCTCGCAAGAGAGATTCGTAGAGTATCGCTCGACTTTTATCGATACATTTGACGTGCATTCTGAATTTTTTGAAGAATGTCTCAAATATAATTGTTCGTATTTTATTATGGCCCATTGCGTGCGCGCGAAGAGAGCGAATTGGCCGACCGTCATTTTAATTTTTCACCGTTTTGCGCATTAATCAGAAATAAATTGATGGATGAACCAACGAGCGAGAATCTCGGCGCAATCTCGAAGTATGACAGAAAGGTTTATTCGGAAGTTTCACAAAATGACGTTAAAGTCGATCGCAAAGGAAAATATTGAGGCGCGCTTCTTCGGTGCGAGGTCGCGCAGAGTCTCCTCTCGCTGTACGCAGCGCAAAGCCTCGAGCTTAGCGGTTTCATCCGGGCTTCCTGTTCGCGGTAAATATTTAATGGCGAAACCGATAGGATTTGCCGATCAATGTAAACCCTCTTTCGCTCGTCCAGCTCCTGGAAGGAAGAGGGCATCTTTTGCTCCTTTTGCCGTCCCGCGGGGGTAGCGGATAAGGCGAGCGGGTTCAGGAAAGCAAGTTCACCTACCAATTTATTTTCGACCAAAGGGAAAGAGCTTCGCCAAAGGTCGCCGTCGCCGCCGCCGCCGCGATGCTTTTTCGAGGTTGAAAACGAGAGATGGCGGTCTATATACCGCGCGAAAGAGACGCCGCGGTTTCTTTTGATATTTCGACTCACCGGGTTTCCATACGCCCGACTTAGCGCCGCTCCGATGGAAATGCGTCAGGCGTTATTTCTAGTCAACATTTGGCGGCGGTAGATCGCGATAGAATAAATTTTAGAAGACTCGGGTTTTCGCAGCGCGTCGAGGCAGAACGTGAAAATAGATCGCGGCAGCACTATATTGTCTAGACAATCGTACAGACGTGAAATCAGTGGTTGAATTTTAACGAGACTGTTTCCAGGGCAAGCCTGAGATAGCTCTATGTGGTTTGAGTTCTTTCTCTGATAGGTTTATTTTCGCGCGTTTTGAACGGTCGGGGTATATTTTTTCGGCAAGGACCAGTCAAGATCTCGCGCTGGACCACACGCGCTGAAAGAATATACGAGCGTCGCCGCGTCGCAGTAGCAGCCCCCCCGTGGCCGTCTCTTTCTCACCCTCTTTCTCCGTCGACTCCGCATCCTCGTGCCGTTGCATCTCGCCGCGGCAGACACTGATCCGAACAAATGGCACGCACGTGCATGCGTTGAGGAATACCGAGCGAGGAATTCTACGCGAAGGTGCACGTGAACGACGTCCAGAACGAGACTCGGGTACCAACACGTTTTATCCCGGGCGTTCCTTTTCGAGCACGCTGTTTCATTAGGAGACGGGTCGCAGCGCGGCGTATTTTCATTTCACCCGACTTGGCCACGCGGTTTTGTTTCATTTCAAATGTTACGGACGCTCTCACCCCACTTAGGTAATAGAAAAACCGCAAATGCAATTTAGAAGTTCTCAGCTCACCATAAGCTTTAAGCACAGACTATTCCTTTACAGAATTATTACCAAGACGTTACTAAGTGTCGCTTTTCCCTCCCTAAAACACTATCTTGAATTATATTTATAATTTTCATAAGAGAGAGAGAGAGAGAGAGAGAGAGAGAGAGAGAGAGAGAGAGAGAGAGAGAGAGAGAGA
>NW_022639744.1:252766-256045 GCF_010583005.1 Odontomachus brunneus | reverse complement strand
AGAGAGAGAGAGAGAGAGAGAGAGAGAGAGAGAGAGAGAGAGAGAGAGAGAGTATCGTAGGTATTTATCGTAGGTATTTATCAATCACATTTAAAAATTGAAAATTTTCAAGCGATGAGAATTCCCATTGTGCGATTAAGGGAATGAAATTATCGTAGCAATTAAAATAAAACTTTGCCTCATTTCGAATAAGACAGAATATTACAGAAGGGAATCTCATTTTGCAAGTGGCGGTTTGAAACTTACACTCTCTTTCTCTCTCTCTTTTTCTTCCTTCCCTCCCCTCTCTTTCTCTCTGTAATTTTAGCTTTGTAAGAAAATCATTTCAGAAAGTCATTTCTGGAGCGAGTGCTCCTGTAAAAGCTAAAATTACAGAACATGGTTAAAGCCACCAATTGCTAAGTGGAATTTCGCTTTAATATTCCGTCTCACGCAAAATAGAGTAAAGTTTTATTTCATTTTATTTGGACTACGGTGTGGTAATCTCGCTTAAGTAATAAATAAGCTGTAAATTAAAGCTTGGAAACAGTCGAAACTTGAGTCGCAATGCATAAGCGGAACGATTACAATTGCAAATAACGAAATATTCCGTTTTTAAACATAAATATATTTTTTCGGCATGCAAATAGCGAAAAAAATGTATGCAAGGATATATGCAAAAAATTTTTTTTCGTTTGAATACGCTAGAGCTCGTGTTGTTTCGAATATTACCGCGATATTTCTGCTTCGATAAGGAACGAATCTTCTGAGGGCGGAATGACAATTGCAAGTCCAAGCGTTAAGAGACACAATATTATAAAAATGTTGACGTTTAAAACGCGTAAACGTCTATCTCGATTTGAACATTTTCTTTTCCCGTTCCGTTATGAACAAAGTGCGCGTTTGAATTCTGCTCGACTTACATAAATTTCTACCTCATTTCGGCTCGATAACGTTTCTGTCTGCTACACAGATAAGCGCGATATTATACAATACGCGGTTATACAATGTGTTCGATTTATTTTTAAGCATTGAAAAATACCAGAGAAAGAACGGAAAGAAAATGACTGAGTTCCACGATGTATTTTGCGATCAATAGTTTCCGATTTTCGGAAAACTATCCCTTTCTTAAATTATATACTAGTTCGCGGACAAACTGTATGTTACGAGTCATATATTTACCGCGCGGTTAGTTAATTAATCGGCAGAGCCGGATAATAGCGTCAAATTATTCAACATTTTCGTCGGAAATTCGTCGAACGCGACTGTTATAAAAGGACGACAAATCCGTATAGCCTTCTGTCACTTGACCTGTCGAATGTCTTGTTTCTCGTATTCGCGACAAACAAGAAAATTTCGCAGAAAATTTCAATGTAAGATATCGTAAGAAATCTGAAAATGTTCAGAAATATCTGAAATTGTCGATCATCGAATTGGTAATGTGTCACTTTCATTTAGTAGGGACGAGTCGGTTTTGCATCTCGCGCGCGGTTGAAATTTCACAGACCATCCGCGACAAGATCATCTCGCCCTCCTTTTCGCGCGCTTACTAACTAATGTACCTGTGACATTTCGTGTCGATAACTACCGCCTTTGACGGGACGAAGGTGTCGTCGTCTTGACGTTTCATCCCGGCGCTGCGATGAACCGCAATCTTGTTCTCCTCGTTCGTCAAGCTCGGGTAGGCGGAAGTGATAGACATGGAAATACCATCCTCAGGCAAGTGATAATCCTGTCGCGACCAGACCTTTGGCTTGGGCTGCACTGTTGCCCTCTTAATCATTCTTCTTTTCACTTTATCCGTTCTACGCCCTCGCGTTCTTCCACCCTCCGCGCGTCTTATGCCGCCTCCACGAGCGGCTTGTCCGGCTTGAGAAACGGGATCCCGATCGCGCCCGTCGATCCACGCCCGACGATCACCGACGACCGATGGGTCCCGTCTACGGTCCACCGCGTCCGAACGATCGATGCGAACTGCGGCCGCGGTCGAACGGTCGCCTTTTACGCGAACTCGTCGACTAAACACATCGTCGGTCTGGCAAATGGCATAATTACGACAGGTGGGCTGGCCGCCGTCTCGGTGCGATAATTTCGTTACGGCAAACCGAGCGGGCAAATAAAAGCGGCACCGTGCCCGCGCACCGATTAATGGCGCACAGACCCACCTTGAAAATCGGATTTGAAAAGAGCGACGTGGGACAAGCGCGCGCGCGAGAGAGAAGGAGAAAGAGAGACGAAAGAGGAGGAAACGCGCGTTATCCGAGCTTTTGTGGTACACTGAGTATAGCGTGCGACTCTGTGCAAAAGAAAATTCCTTAGGCTCAAGTCCCCTCCCTTTCCACCCCGCAACGCTCTAGTCCGATCGCGGACTATGCCAGTGAAAGGAAACTCGCGACGAGGACGCTCTTGGCGAGTTCTTGGTGTTTGTCACTGGTAGCGCGTGGTACGCGCCGGTAACATAGCCCGAGGGCTATCCTTATTCATCTGCGAGTGTGGTAGTAAAAACGATTAATTGCGATACTTCGCGAATATCGCCATGACTGGAATTCGGTTACGAGGTCCTTCAACTTTTCCAAGATTGCTCGTGAGACGACTTCGTAAGATCGTCTTTCGCGTGCAATGGCGTACACTTAAGAAGAAAGAGTAGTTGAGTTGATGAGACATTTTGCTTGAAAGGACAAAATTCATTCGTTCAAGCAAACGTTTCGTCGATCGAACGAATCGTATGTAGTTGTGGCAAACCACGTCAATTGATTCAGTGGCTGCGATTTGGTCAGTAACTACATCAATGCGCAATTTATCATTGCACTGAAACGCATAATTTGTTCAAGAGATAGTACAATATTCCTTTGATTCCACCGATTTAACTGCATTTTCTTCTCAGTACACGAAAGATCTCTCGCGTGGTTGTCTCCGTGATTGTGGCTCTTAGCGTGCTTGACTCCGTCACAGCTGTAGAAATTTTCTTCTCCGTAACGAAGAAGGATAGAGATCGCAAGTGTCGTTTTCGCAAAAATTTCGAACGATTTCTCGTGCACGAGCAAACTACCAAGCGAGCGCGAAGTCAAATCCGCGTGTCGAGTTTGTGTCTTTACTTTTCTTATTCGTCACCTCCGCCCGGCTCCCCGAGATAAGCCCTCTTCGAGTTTACTTCTTGCAGCATGCACGACTTCGTAAACTGTTCCCCCGCGGAATCCATCGCGGTGGCGTTATCGGTCCCCCCGCGTTATTCTTCCTCGGCACGAGAGAGAGAGAGAGAGAGAGAGAGAGAGAGAGAGAGAGAGAGAGAGAGAGAGAGAG